>NC_081414.1:313311663-313479163 GCF_030272615.1 Cryptomeria japonica
ATTCCCAGAGTCAATTGGTAGGTATTCCGTGCTAACTAACCCCAATGCCAAAAATATGGAGGAGGAGATGCAGTGGAATACCATGCGAAGATTCAAAGCACGAACCGATTTTGATTTTTGGGGCATAAAGAGCAAGCTCAAAAGGACATACACTCATGTCTATAGGCTTGAAGATGTTTGGGTAGACTGTCAAGATGAGGAGGATATAAGGAGGATGGACTTCAGCCGCCTTACTCTGGAACAAATTGAGAATCTGGATCTAACTAAGATCCCAATGACTATGGAAGACACATATGACAATGGATCCTATTTACTATGAGAAGAAGATTGCTGACTCCCCACTCCCACTTGTGCAATGGTCGAAGAAGGAAAGCAAGTCCATTACTCTAAGGATCTCTCCTATTATAGCAAACACCAATGCTTGGTTTCTAAAGAATCATCTCAGGATGAAACAGTTTCCCACCAGTTCGGGAGATGATGACAATAGTGATGGTCCATTGGGCAAGACAACAACAGCTGAAACTAGAACCAAGAACAGGGCAGACTCACAAGCAATATCTTCAGCTCCAATGGTACAATCAAAAGGTAAAGGGCCTAAAATCAAATTTATAGTTAAAGGATCAAAACAGGTAATATCTCCTGATGAATTTGACTTTGAACTTTTGGTTCCTCCAAAGCCTAAGGGAACAAAGAAGCCAAAGACAGTATCTTGGGTGGTAGTAGACCCGACTTCCAAAAGAAAATATGCTGAAGTTATGGTGCCATTGTCAGATAAGGACAAAGGAAGCATATGATCAGAAGATTATACCTTGCAGGTTGTGGAGCTCGAAATAGAGACACATGAAAGTGTGAAATTAGATTCTCAAACAACCCTTAATTCTTTGTTAAGAAGACTGGATTAGGAAAGGGACGAGAAAAATATCCTGAAGCAGAAGTGTGAGCAGTTGACCAACGTCCTCCTAAAGGTAACACAATCTTCTCAAGAGGTTGAACCTATAGGATTATCAATAGACATTGAAGCTATCAAAAAGATTGAGCAGGTAGGAGCTATGGGCCGAGTAATGGACGAATGGATCTCACGGCGAAGGTCAGAAGGCTCTCATCTCCTGAGTTCAATAGTGGAGTTATTGTCTGATTATGAAGTGATCCAGAGTCAGATGCAAGGACTCAAAACCTCTTTATCCCAAGAAATTGAGGAAGTTGTGAAAAGCACTACCCTTTGGAGCAAAATGGAGGATTTCAGGATAGACATCCTCATTGAAAACAAGGTAATTCCCAAAAGAGAGAAGTATATTCAGATCCTATCCTTATTGTCTCATAAACAAGAGACGATGAAATTAATGATTGCAGAACTAGATCGTGAAAAGAAAGAAGGTGATGATGAGGTTGACCTTATTTTTTCTAAAGTAGGCAATCTCCCTTTCTATTTGTATGATGGTGATCAAAATCTCATCACTACTGAGGTCGTCACCCAAGAATTTCTTTCCTTGATGGACCAGTGCACGGGACAAGATTTCTCCCTTGATACATTTGACAAATTGTTGGAAATTCAATTCATCTTTGAAGTACTCGCATCCATGCTAAAGGATGTTAAGAAGAAGCAAGTGAAGATCCAAGATGTGATATCCCGCATTCAAATCATCACGAGTTCTACCTTGATGCCAAATGAAGAAGAGGTCAAATCTCTCCTTGACAAGTTCGAAGGTTTTCAGAAATCTAACGAAGAAGAAAATCAAGAATGAAGTTCCCCCTTTTGACACTCTTCCTTCATGCAACTACACCAATAGATGTTGTAAATTTTTGTGCAGCTACACGTTTTCTTTATGTAGTAGTTGTAGTAAAGTGGGACTGTGCAGTTGAATAAGTCAATTGTGCCCACCTTTTTCTCAACTTCTTTTCCTATATAAGGACCTTTTTGTAAATATTTTTATCTTTTTCATGCTTAGCAAAACTCTGCTGGATTTTTATCCCCATAAAGACTTTGAGCTTTTGTGATGAGAATTCAATCAAACAAATAAAGAAAATGGTTTTGTTGATTGCAAACTTTGTGTTGTATCAATAAATTATTTTATATTATTTAATGTTCCTATATCCATTGAATACATATCATCTTTACGTATTTGATCTTAAGATATTGCTACATGGTTAAAGAGCTCTCAAATCTTGCCAATAGACTTTGTGCTCTTAGCATGCTTGAGAAATTTGTTGATAAAGGAAGTAACTTGTAGTAAGCTTTGTATTGTTGTGGTTATTAGTAGTTTAATTGATTAGAAATTTACACTTAAAGACTTTGAGCTTTAAGCTAATTTTCTACTTGTTTAATTTGTAACGATTAGTGTAAATCAGTGTTACCATAAAGGAGACTTTGTGCTACTTAAAAGTAACTCTTAGTATAGTTTATTAGTTTAATAGTTCTTTTCTTTGAATATCTAAAGAGGTAGAGAAACTGTAACTAGGCGAAGGGAGAATACATAAACTCTGAAAAAAGAGAGTTATATGCTCAACGCCAACCCACCATTTTAATTTCTTGATTAATTAGAGGAGAAATTTCATAGGGAACCTCCCCTTGATGGGAGGAGAGATTAATTTCTTAGCATAGCATTGTGTGAATTTTATGTTTTGTCATTAGTGTGCTGGTGACAAAATATTCACCCAACAGTTTTTTGGCAACTCTGCTGGGGAACAACGTGCAACCGGTTTGTCTCTTGGGTTGCAGTGCGTTTTCATTGTATTTTCTACATTGTTGTTTTTCTTCAAATCATAATCTGGCTGATTGACGTTACACTCGTGGGCAACGATTAGCAGGAATTGTTGATCCTACCTTTGAAGTATTGCAACAATTCAATTTTCCCTTTGTAACACCTCCACAGACGTCTTCTCCTTTGCAACGGACACGAAGTTTTCCTCCATCCGCACGGCGATCTCCCGTACCAAGCAAGGCATCAAGTTTGCAAGTCGCAGTTGTTCCATTAGCAAACCTTTTTGTAATACCACCTTATAATCTGTTAAGGATGGTCGTTGCTAGTCCTTGGGGTACTTCTTTTGGTCCTCTGAACTTGACCACACCTCTGCATGAATTACCAAAAGGTACGCGAAAGAATCTACCTAAATTTTTTGGAGATGGTGCTCAACATCCAGATGAACACATTGCTGCTTTCTACATCGCTTGTGGAGTTCTTGGTGTTGAACATGAAGATGTTTCAGTAAGATTGTTCATTGAAACTTTACATGGAGCTGCTGCCGATTGGTTTTATCATCTACCCAATGTGTGTATCACTTCTTGGGTGTCTCTCAGGACGTTGTTTGAGGCAAGATTCAAGTCTGCTGAAGATGATCATGCTTTATTGGCACAATTAACTCAGTTGAAGAAAGAGCCTCAGGAACCTATGAGTGAGTTTGTAGCCAAATTCGACAAGTTACATAATCATATTCCAGTTACTTCAAGACCTACTGCTGGAAACTTGAAATGTTTTTTCATCAACTCCCAATTGCTAGAGGTGAGTTTCCTTTTGCGGAGGAACAATCCTACAGATTTGGCTGTAGCTCAACAAATGGCCATATCGATTGAAGATGACCTTATCCTTGCTGGAAAGATAAGGAGAGATCCTAACAAGGTTAGGAGTAATCAAGCTTCAGATGCATCTCCTTCTTCAACTAGTTCCACTGATCCTATGATACAGAAGCTAGCAAATGAGTTGCTGGTGCTTAAGAAGCAGATTTCCTCACAAGTAAATACTTATTATCGAGACATCCCAAGAAGGACTTACCCAAACAATGCTTCTAATTACGCTATGCATAATCAAAATAAATTACCTCCTGCTCCAAAGAGGCTTGCATTGGAAACTCCACCCCAAAGTTCAACAACTGGATACTATGAAGCTGAACAAAATGATCTTCCTCCCTTTAGTGAAGAAGATGCTAATTCGCATCAAGAAGGTGATGTGGACTTAGCTGGCAACTCTAACATCAGGTTTTTGCAATACCAAGAAGATGATGTGTCAAATGCACGTGAAGGAGATGTCTTTGCAGTGTTCACGTGTTCACAAACACAAGCGGCTCCGCCACCTACCAATGTGAAAAATGATGATTCTACTCAGATCCAGGATTCTCAACGTTTACTAGTTTCTATTGAAAAGTGCGAGACTCCTATACCAAACCCCCCAAAAGACACTTCTATCTCGAATGACGTTACGAAAGATAAAGGTGTAAGTACTCCTTCAATTGCTGTTAATTTTTCTGCACCTGTTATTTCTTCTGCACCTGCACCGAAGACTAGTGTTCCTCATGTTGTAAGTTCTCAAAATGAGAATGCAAGTCCGTCTTTAATGAATTCTTTTCAGTAATTTGATATTCTAGATCATGCTAGAAAAACCAAGATACAAATGTCTGAGGTAGAATTTTTGAGATCTAACCCCAATCAATTTGACCGTTTGGTCAAATTTGTTAAAGAAAAAGATATTACCCCTAGCAATCTTCCAAAATCAAACTTGGTTCAAAACAATTTAGTTTCTTCCCCTTCTCCTATTAAGAAGATAGAACCATTTTACATCTCTTTGTTTATAAATGGTTACAAGCTTAGCAATTGCGTAATTGATTCAGGGGCATCTGATAATGTTATGCCATCAAAATTTGCTAATTTCCTTGGTTTAACCTTGACCAAAACATTTGGAAGGTGTTTCTCCATGGATAATAAGCAAGTTCCTTTGATTGGTCAAATCAAAGATGCACAGTTTGCCTTTGCTTCATTCCCAGAAAAGAAAATCAAGATGACAGTACTGGTAGCTGACGTACCAGCTTCCTATGGGCTTTTGTTGGGAAGAAATTTCTGTAGAGATGTTGGGGGTGAGTTAAACATGGATATGACTAAGGCTCGTATCCCAATTAAAGGAGTTGTCCAAAGGTTACTTCCAGAAAAAGAATCGAAATATACTGTTGTCAAATCTGATGATCAGTGGGCCCAGATTCTTTTCGAATCATTAGGCATGGGTAATTATTTCATGCATGTTGATGATGGTCTAAAGATGATTCCTGAGAGTGAAGTTGATACTTCACTCAATAATTTCCTAGTTAATTGTGAAAGTAGTTGTGAAAGTAGTGTTATTGAATCAGAGGGAGCTTCAACTTCACAACAAGAAATTCTTGATTTTGATACCGTTAGCATTGGTAGTCTAGATGATGTTTGGACGCTGGAGTTTGACGGCAGTTGTTCTTCCACCGGATCAGGAGCCGGTATCGTTTTGATTTCTCCCAAGGGTAATCTTTTCCCTTTCTCCTTCAAATTGTAGTTCAATAACACAAACAACACCACTGAGTATGAGTCTCTCCTTCTGGGAATGAAGGTTGCTCAGCAAAAGGGAATCAAGAACTTACATGCTCAAGGGGATGCTGAGTTAATAGTCTATCAGATCAGAAACATATATCAAACAAGGAGTGAAAGGCTGCGACATTACCACAATCTTGTCTGGGATCTAATAGAAACATTTGATGCTTTTGATATATCTGTAGTTTCCCGTGAATTCAATGATAGGGCCGACTCATTAGCAGTATCAACAACATCTTTGATTCCTCACAAAGATTTTTCAAGATCAACTTATGTTGTTGAATTGGTTTTCCAGCCAAGCATTCCTGACAACTCTGATCATTGGCAGGTGTTCAATGATGATCATCATGTAATAAATTTCTTGCAAACTTCTGATAACTTTGATGATCTGTACTTTGAAGGTAGTCACTGCCCTTCAAAGGATGCAATTGAAAGTGTTGACGCAGAAATAGGAGAAAAATTTCTGCAATTAAAAGGAAACAAGATCCCCAAGGGTCTAGTTTCGCTAGAAAAGCTTTTTGACAAGCATGATCGCTATGTTAAGAAGCAGCAAAGATCAACTGCAGGGTCCATGGAATATGAACAAATAAACATTGGGATTGAGAACAATCCCAAAATGATTAACATTGGAAAATGTTGCTCATAGGGAGAAAGACAGAAATTTGTTGCATTATTGCAGTAGTATGTTGACGTCTTAGCATACTCCTATGAAGATCTAAAGTCTTTTCGTCCCGAAGAACTCCGCCATGACATTCTATTGAAACTAGGTATTATGCCTTTTCGATAGAAGAAAAGGCAATATAACCCAAAAATATCTAACACTATCTTTGCTGAAGTACAAAAGATGTTGAAAGCAAGGATAATCTTCCCCATCCACCATTCTTCTTGGATTGCTAACATTGTACCTGTACGTAAGAAGAATGGTGAAATTCAGATATGTGTAGATTTCTAAAACTTGAATCAGGCGTCCTTGAAGGATAATTATCCTCTGCCTGTCATGGATCACGCCCTACAAGTTGTCACTGGACCAGAGATGATGTCCATGTTGGATGGATTTTCAGGTTATAACCAGGTTGAAGTGCTGGAACAAGATCAGCACAAGACCACATTTACCACGCCTTGGGGTACATTTGCATATCGCAGGATGCCTTTTGGGTTAATAATTGTGGGAGCAAATTTCCAACATGCAATGGATTTGGCTTTCCAAAGTTTTCTTGGTAATTTCATTGTTGTTTATTTAGATGATTTGACAATTTATTCTAAGGAAAGTCAAGATCATTTTCCCCATCTACAACAAGTCTTAGAAAAATGCCGCCAGCATGGAATCTCTCTCAATCCCAAGAAGTCTGTTTTTGGGGTCATTGAAGGTAAATTGCTTGGGCATATTGTTTCAAAGGAAGGTATTAAAATTGATGCGGAAAGGGTAAAAGCAATCTGTGACCTTTCATTGCCAACCAGTAAGACTGTCATTCATTCTTTCTTCGGAAAAGTTAATTTCCTGTGAAGATTCATTCCAGATTTTGCTGAACAAACTCGTCATATAGTCAATATGATGAAGGGTAATTCTCTCTTCAAATGGACTCCAGAAGGAAAGAAAGCTTTCCATCAAATCAAAGAAGCCATGGCAAACACTCCAGTCTTAGTATGCCCAGATTATACTAAGGAGTTCATTATGTATAGCTATGCGTCAGATCATACTTGTTCAGCTATACTAATGCAAAGAAATAGTGAAGGTGTGGAATCACCTATCGCATTCATGAGTTATCCATTGAAATCTCATGAGTTGAAATACTCAGAAATGGAGAAGCATGCTTTTGCCGTGGTGAAAGCATTTAAACATTTCAAGTTCTATATTCTGAATTCACATGTCATTGCTCTTGTTCCAGATGTTGTTGTCAAGTCTATTCTGACACAACAAGAGTTAGGAACTAAAAGGGGCAACTGGGTTGCCAAGATTCAAGAATATGATATGGAGATCAAACCCACTAAGTTGGTTCATGGGAAAGGTCTATGTCAGTTGATAGCTGACAATAAATCAATAGATGAAGTAGTTCTTGAAAAAGAAGGTATTAATCAAGATCTTCCTCATGTTCTATTCATTAGTACTACTGACGAGTGGTATTCCGACTTGGCGTATCTCTTGACATATGGAGATTGTCCCACACATCTGTCAAGGAAAGAAAAGTGAACTTTAAAGCTCAAAGCAGTGAATTTTGTCCTATGGGATAATGGTTTGTACAAGAAGGGTCTAGACGGCAATTTCCTGCGCTACGTGGACAAACAATAGCAAGTAAGGTTACTTCAATCTTTCCATGATCTTTCTTGTGGAGGACATTTTTCTGCCCCTGTTACTGCACACAAAATCTTGCGTGCTAGGTATTACTGGCCAACATTATTTAAAGATACATACAGTTGGGTTCGCAAGTGTGAGCAATGTTAGAAATTTGTTGGTAAGCCTAAACTAGCTACACTTCCACTAAAGCCAGTAATAATTGAAGAGCCTTTCAAACAGTGGGGATTGGACTTCATTGGACCTGTCAATCCAACATCAAGCACAGGTCACATATATATCCTCACAGCAACGGATTACTTCACCAAGTGGGTGGAAGCAATCCCAACTAAGCAATCTACCTCGGCGGTGGTTTGTCAATTTCTAAAGGAGAACATCGTCTCAAGGTTTGGTGTCCCTCATAATATTGTAGCTGATAATGCTTCATGTTTTTCGTCTTATGAGATAATTGATTTCTGCTTTGATCATAGTATTATTCTTTCTCACTCATCTAACTATTATCCACAAGGAAATGGTCAGGCTGAGTCAAGCAACAAGAACCTGGTCACTATCATGAGGAAACTTGTTGATGAGAAACAACGGTTTTGGCATAAAGCTCTTTATGATGCGCTATGGGCGGATTGTATAACTCCGAAAAGAGCAATCGGTATGTCACCTTTTCAACTTTTGTATGGGTTGAATACCGAGATCCCGATCACTATGGAACTTCCGGCACTATAGATTGCTAAAGCCATTGAAGACAACACATATCAAGATTCAATGGACAAGCGAGTTATGTTTCTTTCTCAGCTGGAAGAAACAAGGACTGAAGAGGTAGATAGGATTGTTGCACACCAAAGCCAAGTAAAGATATTGTTTGACAGGAAAACAACTTCTCACGACTTCTCAGTTGGTGATCAAGTCTTGTTATGGGACAAGAGGAGGGAACCAAAAGGCTTGCATGGAAAGTTTGATTCCTTGTGGAGAGGTCCCTTCACTATTCATGAAGTATGTGGCGAGCATAGCTACTTACTTGCATATGCAGATGGTACCCTGTTCTCGCTACCTCATAGCGGAGAACATTTGAAGATCTTTACTCAATAGAGAGTAGTGTAAAGGAAGTTTTGCCTTTTTGTTAAAAAAATGTATATTCTTTTCTTTTTAAGTTTTTCGTCGCTTGACTCTATAGCCTAATGGATACAGGCACTCAGAATTCTGGATTCTACAAGCTTCAAGTAGTGCATCTTGTTCCCTAGTTAGAGCCAGTTATTGTCCTTGATTTTAGTTTGGCCAAAATCCTGAGGTAACCCTACGAAACTGGTCTGTTTCATACCTTATGGTTTCCGGGAGAGCTTAATCGACTTGGTCGGTGAGTTCGTTTCGTTCTTCGCTTTTCTTTTTTGTTATTTTTCTTTGCTTTTTAAGTTTGCATTTTAACCTGCAGTTCGGACTTTAAAGTCCGAAATGCAGGGGTCTTGGTAAATAATTACACTTCAGACTTTAAAGTCCAAAGTGTATTTGAGTTTTGTTGTAGTCAGCAGTTCGGACTTTAAAGTCCGAACTGCATTTGGTTTTGACTGCAGTTCGGACTTTAAAGTCCGAACTGCTATTTGCTTTGGATTGCAGTTCGGACTTTAAAGTCCGAACTGCAGTTAGTTTTGGATTGCAGTTCGGACTTTTTTCTCTGAACTGCATTTGATTTTTTATGTTAGTTGCATGTCAGGTTTTAAAGTCCGACATGCAAGCACTCCTAGGTCGCATGTCGGACTTTAAAACTCAACATGCAACTACGAGTTGTATTAATTAGCATTTATTGCTAATTAGGGTTTTTTGTTTAAAGTTGTTTTTAAATGATAATCTTGCTTTTTAATCCGCATTCCTGGTTTTTATCGCACACCTCCACCTCCTTTTTCCTCGTTGCAACCCGGATTTCTTCTCTTCGTTGTTTGATCAAATCGCCCATATCCGGATTTCACAAATCTCCACGGCAGAATAGGTATGTGCTCGTTTTCGGGTTTTTATTGTTTAAATGTTTTTACTTTCATTTTTTTCCTTTTTGTTTGTCTTTCTTTTTCGCTTTTGGAGAATGATCGGTTTTTGAACTCTGATTGCCTCCTTAGTTTTGGAGAAACAATCAGATTTCAAAACCCGATTGTTCTCCAAAGCCTCCCCTTTTCTAAGCAGCATATCGGAGTTTAAACTCCAGTATACAGCTAAACAGTTGTATCATCTGCATATCGAACTTTAAAGTCTGATATGAGACCTTTTAACCTTTGCATATCGGACTTTAAAGTCCAATATGTGGAGAGGTATAGGTTGGCATGTTGGGTTTTAAAACCCAACATGCAAACCGGCTGTCCTTCCCCTAAGAAGCACATCGGACTTTGAAGTCCGATGTGCTCATTAGAAGTCTTTACATTTACATTTCGGACTTTAAAGTCCGATATGTAAATGTTTTCCCCAAACTTGCACTTCGGACTTTAAAGTCCGCTATGCAAATTTTTGTTGGTAAAGATGCAGGTTAGACTTTTTTCTCTGACCTGCTATTTTAGCAGTTTTTTACTCCTTGGCCTGTTTTGAGTCCCGTTTTTCAATCTGTTTAAGAAAAAATTGATTTTTGATAATGATGAATGGCTAATCATCAATTTTGAATGTAGTCATTGTGCATGAATGTCAAAGCTCTCCCACAGCAAGCCCGAGTCTTCTTCAGGACAACCTTCTCCGAGTAAGGCATCATCAAAAAAGATGAAATACAAGTACGATAGGTACTTGAATATGTACCCTGAAAGTTTAGTGGATTCTAACATTAAATAGATCAGGGACATTGAAATTGGCCACATTGACATGCAAGAATTTATTGATCAGGTTCAGAAGGCTCCTGCACACCTGACCAGTTTGATCAAATCTGAGCTGCATAAGTATGCATCCTTCCCAGTTGCGGCTCATGATCCTAAATTTGTACTAGCAGTGGCTGATCATTTCGATCCAAGCACAAGACAGGTAAGGGATGATGATCAGAAGGTCATAATGACTTTAGACAGCGTATTTTTCAATAGTATCTTCAAAGGCTCATTGGTAGAAGAAGTGGCTGACATTTCTCAAGAGAGTGCTCAAGAGTACTACGAGAAACACAAAGATAAATGCAAGAAGGTGATCAATACTATTTATCTTTCAACTGCTAGATCCTCCCTCACTTCCCGGTGGCCTAAGTCTTTTCACAAGAGTGATTTTAATGAAGAATATAATGACATGGTCACCATGTTATCTAGAGTGAGAGGATTAAAAGACTCTCATTATTTCCAAAGCTGGATGATTTACTATATGAATATAATCAGAACGAGAGCTGCAAGAATTGATTGGGGAGAACAAATCAGTGATGCGCTTTGCGCCCAATTGAAAGAGGTCAAGGTAACACTAAAATTTTATATGACCTTATACCTGGTTTACGCAATTGCCTCTATGAGGCAATATCCAGGCTTGTCAACTAAGGGTGACAGAAGAATAGTGCCTGTTTGGGAATACTATGATCAACTCACTATCAAAAATCAAGGTAATCATTACAGGAGGGTTAATGATGCTTTCTTTGCTATTTGGAAGTGCATTTTTGATAAAGGACTTTATAAGAGAAGAATATCAAAGGCTGCTTACAGCAGGGTTTCCCACTTTGGTTGTGTCTTCCTTCAATTCCCCACATTCACCTATATCCGGACTGGATGCTTCTCAGGTGAGCCCTTTATTCTTCCAAGGTTTCCTTCAGATAAAATTATCCTTATGGAGTTGTGCAGACAATTGATTAGTGTACATGAGAAACAATCACAAGCACACAATATTGAGCTGAAATTCCCAGAGTCAATTGGTAGGTATTCTGTGCTAACTAACCCCAAAGCCAAAAATATGGAGGAGGAGATGCAGTGGAATACCATGCGAAGATTCAAAGCACGAGCCAATTTTTATTTTCAGGGCATAAAGAGAAAGCTCAAAAGGACATACACTCATGTCTATAGGTTTGAAGATGTTTGGGCAGACTGTCAGGATGAGGAGGATATAAGGAGGATGGACTTCAGCCGCCTTACTCTGAAACAAATTGAGAATCTGGATCTATCTAAGATCCCAATGACTATGGAAGACATAGATGACATAGTGGATCCTATTTACTATGAGAAGAATATTGCTAACTCCCCACTCCCACTTGTGCAATGGTCGAAGAAGGAAAGCAAGTCCATTACTCAAAGGATCTCTCCTATTATAGCAAACACCAATGCTTGGTTGCTAAAGAATCATCTCAGGATGAAACAGTTTCCCACCAGTTTGAGAGATGATGACAATAGTGATGGTCCATTGGGCAAGACAGCGACAGCTAAAACTAGAACCAAGAACAGGGCAGACTCACAAGCACTATCTTCAGCTCCAATGGTACAATCAAAAGGTAAAGGGCCTAAAATCAAATTTATAGTTAAAGGGTCAAAACAAGGTGAATCATCATCAGTATCACAGGAGGCAGCGGCAAAAGAGCCAAAACAACCACCTATCAGTGAAGCTAGAAAGGGTAAAGAGGTTGAAGAAGGCAAAATTCCTCAACAAGAGGAAGTTCAGGTAGAAGAAGTACCACATTCAGTTGAGGTAGATATGACAACTACTTCACAAGTAGTCATTCACTCTATTGATTCTGACTCTGATTCTGATCAAGAAGACGAAGATGTTCATGAAGATGGAGATCTAAGTATAGGCATGCCACAATCAAAGACTGCTGGTCAATTTTTTACAATAACCAACTTCTCTACTTTAGATGATATCCCTTCATCTACTTTTGAATCTACCATGATGGATTTTAATGAAACTTTGCAAGATGCACTTGCAGAACAGGTGTCGGTGGATTTACCAGTCATTACTACCACCATCACAACCATCCCTTCATTGGTGAGCTCTGAAGTTACACTGACGGCACCCTCAACCCTTCCACCAATAATTGAAGAGGTACCAGCAATGGATGTTCCATTAGATGCTTCAATATTAGCACCATCAGTTACACTTGCAACTGCTCCAAGTTCTAGTCAACCTATTCCAGAATCTTCGACCCCAAGTCAGCAAGAAGCCACTACTCCATCATCCAATCCAGAACTACCCCCTTGGATGGAAGTAGGGGCCCCTAAAAGAAAGATATAGGTAATATCTCCTGATGAATTTGACTTTGAACTTTTGGTTCCTCCAAAGCCTAAGGGAACAAAGAAGCCAAAGACAGTATCTCAGGTGGTAGTAGACTCGGCTTCCAAAAGAAAATATGCTGAGGTTATGGTGCAATCGTCAGATAAGGACAAAGGCAACATACGATCAGAAGATTATACCATGTAGGTTGTGGAGCTCGAAGTAGAGACACATGAAAGTGTGAAATTAGATTCTCAAACATCCCTTAATTCTTTGTTAAGAAGACTGGATCAAGAAAGGGACGAGAAAAATATCCTGAAGCAGAAGTGTGAGTAGTTGACCAACATCCTCCTAAAGGTAACACAATCTTCTCAAGAGGTTGAACCTATAGGATCATCAATAGACACTGAAGCTATCAAAAAGATTGAGCAGGTAGGAGCTAAGGGCCGAGTAATGGACGAATGGATCTCGCGGCTAAGGTCAGAAGGCTCTCATCTCCTAAGTTCAACAGTGGAGTTATTGTCTGATTATGAAGTGATCCAGAGTCGGATGCAAGGACTCAAAATCTCTTTATCCCAAGAAATTGAGGAAGTTGTGAAAAGCACTACCCTTTGGAGCAAAATGGAGGATTTCAGGTTAGACATCCTGGTTGAAAACAAGGTAATTCCCACAAGAGAGAAGTATATTCAGATCTTATCCTTATTGTCTCATAAACAAGAGATGATGAAATTAATGATTGCAGAACTAGATCGTGAAAAGAAAGAAGGTGATGATGAGGTTGACCTTATTTTTGCTAAAGTAGGCGATCTCCCTGCTATTTGTATGATGGTGATCAAAATCTCATCACTGCTGAGGTCGTCAACCAAGAATTTCTTTCCTTGATGGACCAGTGCACGGGACAAGATTTCTCCCTTGATACATTTGACAAATTGTTGGAAATTCAAGTCAGCTTTGAAGTACTCGCATCCATGCTAAAGGATGTTAAGAAGAAGCAAGTGAAGATCCAAGATGTGATATCCCACATTCAAATCATCATGAATTCTACCTTGATGCCAAATGAAGAAGAGGTCAAAGCTATCCTCGCCAAGTTCAAAGGTTTTCAGAAATCTAATGAAGAAGAAAATCAAGAATGAAGTTCCCCCTTTTGACACTCTTCCTTCATGCAGCTACACCAATAGATGTTGTAAATTTTTGTGTAGCTGCACGTTTTCTTTATGTAGTAGTTGTAGTAAAGTGGGACTGTGTGGTTGAATAAGTCAACTGTGCCCACCTTTTTCTCAACTTCTTTTCCTATATAAGGAGGACCTTTTTGTAAATATTTTTATCTTTTTCATGCTTAGCAAAACTCTGCTGGATTTTTATCCCCATAAAGACTTTGAGCTTTTGTGATGAGAATTCAATCAAACAAATAAAGAAAACGGTTTTGTTGATTGCAAACTTTGTGTTGTATCAATAAATTTGTTTATATTATTTAATGTTCCTATGTCCATTGAATACATATCATCTTTACGTATTTGATCTTAAGATATTGCTACATGGTTAAAGAGCTCTCAAATCTTGCCAATAGACTTTGTGCTCTTAGCATGCTTGAGAAATTTGCTGATAAAGGAAGTAACTTGTAGTAAGCTTTGTATTGTTGCGGTTATTAGTAGTTTAATTGATTAGAAATTTACACTTAAAGACTTTGAGCTTTAAGCTAATTTTCTACTTGTTTAATTTGTAACGATCAGTGTAAATCAGTGTTACCATAAAGGAGACTTTGTGCTCCTTAAAAGTAACTCTTAGTATAGTTTATTAGTTTAATAGTTCTTTTCTTTGAATATCTAAAGAGGTAGAGAAACTGTAACTAGGCGAAGGGAGAATACATAAACTCTGAAAAGAAGAGAGTTCTATGCCCAATGCCAACCCACTATTTTAATGTCTTGATTAATTAGAGGAGAAATTTCATAGGGAACCTCCCCTTGATGAGAGGAGAGATTAATTTCTTAGCATAGCATTGTGTGAATTTTATGTTTTCTCATTAGTATGCTGGTGACAAAATATTCACCCAACACAACTATGGAATGAGATTCTTTTCAGATAGCTAAAACATGCAAACAATGTTAGATCCATAGAAATATAATTCATGCACCAGCACAAGAGCTTCATTCTTTGGCAACATCTTGGTTGGTCTGCCAATGGGGTCTTGATCTAGTAGGAAAGATAAACCCTCCTTCATCCAATGGTCACAAATTCATCCTTTTAGCTACAAAATATTTTACAAAATGGATTGAGGTGGTACCTCTAACAAATATCACAGGAAAACAAATTGTTACATTTATCTTGAGCTACATCATATGTCATTATGGCATACCCATGACCATTATCATGGATAATGGGCGACCATTCAAGAACCAGGATGTACAAGAGCTTTGTGAGAAATTTCAAATACAATACAAATTATCCACACCCTACTATCCACAAGGGAATGGACAAGCAGAAGCATCAAACAATTTTTTTTTAAAAATCCTCAAAAAGACAGTAAATGATACTAGCAGAGATTGACATATTCAATTAAACCTTTCTCTATGGGCCTACCATACCAATATCCATACACCAACAAGAGCCACACCATTCTCTCTTGTCTATGGATCAGAAGCAATACTACCAATAGAAGTAGAGATACCTTGTCTATGAGTATCATTAAAAGGTCTTATCCCAGATGAAGAACAAAGAATATCCAGACTACAAGAGTTAGAATTGATCCATGAACGAAGACAAAATGCCTTTGATCATTTAAAGGTATATCAACAGAGAATGTGCTGAAGTTATAATCACAAGGTCAAACCATGAGCCTTTGAAGTTGGAGAACTAGTACTAAAGGAAAATCCACGAAACTAGTCAGATCGAGAAAAGAAAGGGAAGTTTGAACCAAACTGGTTAGGTCCATTTGTGGTCACAACAATATTTGGGTCAGGAGCATAGCAGCTATCAACATAGGACAAGGATCAGCTCGAGGAACCCATCAATAGCAATCATCTGAAGAAGTTTTATGTCTGAAAAAGCAAAAAAATCCAAAAATAGTGAAAAAGTAGAAAATCCAAAAGCAGTGAAGAAGCAGAAAATTTCAAAAACAGGGAAAAAGCAAAAAAATCCAAACATAGTGAAAAAGCATAAATACAAAAACAATGAAAACAATGCAAAATAAATAAAAAATTAAATATGAGAAAAAGTGCAATAATAACAGATGATGAAAACCTGGCAAACATGCACTATCTATCAGCTAGCTCTTCCATCTATTGGTTCATGCATCCTTCCGCTTGCATTCATTTCCATCAACATTGTTCATATCCATAATAAAGCCTTTGTACATACGCAGGCATCGTGGGTGATTTCTCACCATGGTTTGGATCATTATATATATCGTAATAAAGTTTGTTTCTAGACTGGGGGCAAAATCCCAAACCTCACTCGAAGCAAATTTTTTCATCGTTTTGAGCTTAATCCAACAGGTATAACAACAGTTAGGCAAATCTTGTCAAGCAAAAACTAAGACACATCCAACGTTGACCACGATCAAATTGTCAACCATCAACTATCAACTATCAGTCTAAACATGACAAACACATATCAATGGATGATATCTTTTGATTAATGATTTTAACACTTTGACAATAATGGTTTAACTATTTTATCTTGATTTTTTGCTATCATGATTTCTGAGTGACTCCAGGATGTCTTTGACTAGAGGAACAAGGAACGGACATGATATTTTCTTGTCTGCTATCTGTAAATTAATCATTAATATGTGCAAAGTTGTCTTAGGACATGACCATCAGAGTATCATCGAAGACATTTTGGATTTGCATATAGAAATGGTTAATCCTGCCTGTTTGACGCAAGCAACACTCATTTCATCTTGGTTCAATTATACCTCGATGTTTGTGCTAACTTGCAATATCAAAATCCAGGAAAGTAGTGCTCAGGTCATCATGGTTCAATTATACCATCGATGTTTGCACTCACTTCCCACATTTTAAAAGCTCAATGATGACAAAAAGCAATAACCCAGTGACCGATTCGATCGCAACATTGCATTTCATTCGCATTTGCATTTAGCTTGCATTTCATTATTGCATAGGATCACAAAAGCTCATCTTATCCAAGGCCAAATCTATCGCAGGAATCATCAATGTATCATCATAAGTGTATACACAATCAGAATGATAACTCATCTCTTTCCAGATTTTTTCGACCCAAAACGAATCTTATGCTATTCCCCCAAATGCACCAACATCAATGCATCTAAATCTTCCTACAACAGGATATCAAAAAAATGTCATTTCTTTATCCAATCAATCTTATCAATTCTATCAATCCATCTCATCTGATCCATTCTATTGTGTCTTATACAGGATGAATCCTTCCTAGAACCAGACATTTTGTTCAAGTCTTATACAAGATATATCGTTCCTGAAACCAGACGCTTTGATCATCTTTGTCTTATACAGGAGGTGCCATTCCTGAAACTAGACTTGATCTCATTCTCATCAATCTATTCAATCTTATCAATTCAATCAAACTCTATCAATTATCACATCAAGAACCACATCAAAGTGATCGAAGAACTCACACTTTCATCAACCACAATTGTAGGAATCATCCAATAATCTATCAGGAAATCAATTTCGCAAAGATCCAAAACTCCAAAGGTCAATTATCTCAATTGATCACCCGAGGGGGCATCATCGTATCAGAATTTAGCAATCAATGGTTGGGGCATCCTATTGATCCAATATCACATCAACACCATCAAATTAAGATTATTCTTTGAATCAACACATCATCACACCTCGCTTCAAAGAGGGGCAAAATGTATACACCTAAAAATGGTCTGAAGATAACTAATTAAATAATCAATTGTTTAATTAATCCCCCTTTCCAATTTAATTGAATTCACTAGAAATTTGATTAATTCCCCATTCATCTACTTATCAATAAATCTAAGGATTTATTCATTAAGTTCATTTAAATAGTTCCCTTGATTAATTAATCTAAATTGATTAATCCCCCCCATAAAATCCATTCATTCTAATCCCCTAATTAATTAATACAAATCAATTTATGAGTTTATTGAAAGTTAATTAGCCTTTTCCTATTATTTGAATTTTTAAATTCAAATTCCCCACATGCCTCCTAACATCTAATCACCTAACCTAACCACCCCCTAACCTAACTCATTCCACCTAACCCTGGGTATAACTAACCCTATCCAATCTTGCACATCCTAATCTCCTATGGGTTGGATATTCTCCCCTTGAGACACATGACACTTTTGCCACATGTCTCCTCCCTTAGACACTTGCCCTCTTGTGAGAAATATTCCTTGACACTTGTCACCACAGAGATGACACGTGCCCCTCCCTCAAACCTCTTATCCAACCTCCTCCAATTTGACCCTTGATATCTTCAGATTCAATCTTGACCCTTGATTCCTATCACCTCAGCTTTGGCCTTGGAATTCCTATAAATATGCCCCATTTTGGAGCACAAAGGATCCCATCTCGTATCATTTTAGGCATTGTTAATATAGACATATCCATTCTAGCATATCATTTAAGCATTGTTATCATAGGCAATTCCATCTTAGATCTATTTTATTTTGATCATATTCTAACATAATTGTTGAATCATATAGCATAATCAATCTCTATTCTAGCTTAATTGCATCATCATCATAGCTTAATCATGCATCTCAATAGCTTAATTAGCCTCTTGGATCAATCTAGCATAATCAATCTCATCTAGCTTGCATACCATATCATTTTAAATCCTCCGTCTAGGTGTAGTCAAGTCACTGGGATTGCTTATCCAGATCTGAGAGCAAATCCACACTCGCATCTCTTAGGAGGCGATAGGTCGCTTTGTTATGGTTTATCTTTCATTTGATTTCAATTTATTAACAATGCTTGTAATGATCTATTGAGTGTTTGTGTTGCAGGTGTAGGTACCCTAATTCACACACACGACATATAGCACAAATTATCAATTCTTTGCTAGTATCATTACCTTTGTGCCTTGATATTTAAACAAGGAGATTAAAACTACTTATTATTTGTTGATCTAAAGTACTTAGAAATATTAAAACAAATAGTCTCCTCAAGTGCATGCTTCTCAATTAAGTCTCTCTAAAAATATATCTCTTATAAATATTCTTGGATAAGAACTTCTCATTCATTATTGATCAACAAGAATAATAATTAATCTCATTCACATTAATACCACTATCTAGTGACTCAAGAGTATATTATTTAACAAATTTTATTATCCACTTTCATTTTACTGTTATCTTATAAATCACTTTTATATGACACAAACTCAATCGTTGGAAGATTGATGAGTGCTTCTTGTTCAAAAAGATCTTTTTCAATTTATGTTTGTAAGGTGGATTCCTTTAATGTTAACTTCCTCTCAAGATTTTGAAGATTATTGAGTATTCTTGTACAAAACCTCTTTTTCAATTTCACCCTATATTATGGATTCATTGGGTTTTCTTACTATTAATCTATTATAGCTCTAATTAGTCTTATTTATTTGGCTCATGCTCCACCATTTCTTCCTCAGCCTTTTTTGGAATTTTCAAATAAGATCTATATGTCATTATTTATTATTCCAACATTTTTTTCTATCCTTCATTAGATATATATTCTAACATCATCTTCTCTTTTTTTCAAAATTTTTGGCTTGGCTCTCAAGATTATTTGCATGAGAATCAAAAGTTTTGGCTCCCAAGATTCTTTCCATGAGAATCAATTTTTTTTTCATAGTTTGTTGTCCTATCCTCCTTTGTGAAAGGGGGATTTTTTTCTTTCAAGAACATTTTATTTGTCTCTGGGTTCTTAAAAATTTCATGAGGCTTTTGTTATGCTTTCTCCTCCTCCTCCTTCATGTCATGTTTTCTTTGAATGCCTTAATTTTTCTAAAAAGTAGTATAATATACTATAGATGTCATTTTATCATATTCATTAAATGATAGCAGTTTGCATTCATCTTTGCAACATTGCTCTTTTAGCCACACCTCCTAAATGAGCTAGAATATGAACAATGAAAATTTTGTTTTACATATTGGTGACATGCCACATAATGTACAATTTATATAAGATTAAAAAATAAACATTTTGACTTTGGTGATAGTTCTTCTAAATAAATGCACGCAACTATTAAATCTAATTAAAGAAGTGTAGATATTGGAAATTACAACACAAAATTTATGTTATAATGTTAATGAAAATATCAAGCATAGCATCATACATTATTAAATAAAATAATTATTTAATTAAATCCTCACCACTATTAATTAATTAAATATTTTTTATTTAATTTATTAATCTATTTTCTTTCTTACATTTAAATGAACAAATAAATTTATTTCTCTATTTAAATGAAGAAATAAGTAATCTCATTCATCTATTTAATCATTCATTCTTTATCCTCTATTTTGCAACTAAAAAATTAATATCTTACATATGGGTGCAACAAAATATTTATTTTTCATAATCATTTAAAAATAAATTAAGTCCTCACTATCCATTAGTTGAATGTTCCAGATAATTGAGAGGCGGGGTGCATCGGTTATCAATTAAAACTTATTAAATTTTTCACAACAACAAATCCACCAAATATAGATTTCAGATGCAAAACCATGAACACGTGATATGATGAAAAGAACACACACAAGAGACACCAAATATGACGTGGAAAATCCAAGAAGAGAAAAACAACAGAGAATGCTAGTTCTCAATATAAAAAACACCTGTTAGGGTGACACCGGTTAAGGTTATTTTTACAAGATGGCTCACTGCCATAATTTCTCACTGCCCGACTAAAACCACCTGAAAAATAAGGGCTCACTACCCAAAGGAAGAAAGAAAGAATCCACCACAAGAGGCTTAACTACCACTTTGTTGCAATATTGAAAGAAACCTTAATCTCATTGCCATCGGTACCAAACAACATCAACAAACAACCACACTGATCAACCACTTCACATTGCTAGAGATAGATCTTCTTTTTACAATCAACTTCCTTCTACAAAAACCTTCTTCATAATTTTCCATTACAAGTGATTTTTATATATACCGATCTCCAAAATATATTATTCAAGTTGGCCAAGGAGACAATAATCCATAATTCAAAAGAATAGGTCTCCACTAAGAATTCCCATGGTGGAAAGGAATGAAAAGTAGACCACAACACAATGCAACAACACATTACCAAACACCGCAATCACCAGACCAAGAGATAGAACATTTAGGGACAATTCAAACTGAGAAACATCATGATCAATAACACATTTCCAAAGCACAACAAGATGCATCACGATAAAATAACATATACACATGTAAGAACATTATAATCCCAAACACTTAACAAGAAAATATGAAATGCGGAGCAATATGGACCTCCGTAAATCTCAAATACTCTGATTACTGCACTGATTTCCAAAGCACCAAAACTCTAATGTTGCTAATACAACAGTTTGTATCATCTGCATCATGCATACCTATCTTCCACAATCATACATACCTATCTTCGACATCAATCCAAACCACTAGATTGAAATCAATGACAACATAGACAAGTAATTCTAACACCATATTAAAGAACTTAAAATCAAATCATACATCTTGTCTCCTATACTAATGAAAATCCTCTCAAACAATTTCAATTGTAGAATCATCAAGTGAATTTACACCATTCATCTTTCCACTCATAAAATTATAATTTGAGTTGTAAGCTCCTATAAATTAATCCACCAATTTATATAAGTACACGTGGTTGAGGTTTTATATGAATTACTTGAGAAAATACATTGCTCTCTATATATCAACAAAGGATTGTTTTTTATTTGACACCACTTAGTTTGTTCTCGTAAAGCTCAATCTTGAATATTATTATAGTTTGGCATTTAGATTGATATTTTTTAATTAGTTCTAGTTAGTATTCTAAATTTCTAGTTTAAACTATTTGTTGGATATTGTTGCTGCTAGGATATGTTGTTGTCATTGATGTCAACATATTCCTGTGATTTGGTGCTTTGGTGATTGCAGAGAGTTGATATGGTTGGTTTATGTGATTGGAATGTTGAATCAACTAGAGATACTTCATTCTTTAATGGTTTTAGTGATCTGAAAGTTTACTTGATCATATTATTTGATTCAGATTGAGGTTTGGTCTTTCTGTTCAGTGGTTGGTAGAGTCTGGTATTTGATTTTTTGTGCTCCAGTATGATCATATCTTAAGTTGTGGATTTGGGAAAGTGTTTTGGATGTTTGTGTGTATCTTCATTTCAGATGGTTCGTGATTTGATGCTCTGCAAGTTATCTTTCTAGTGCGAATTGTTGTTGTTAAGTGTTCTTGAGTGTTAGCATGTTGATCGATGAAGATTTGATTAAGTGGTGTCGGTGCAGCTACTACAGATGGTTATAACATGCTTGTTGGTGTTTACTGATCATGTCCTATTTGTTTTGGTGTTCCGCATTGATAATTGTGCACGTTATTGAAGACCTTATGGGTTTGGTGATGTTCTTTGTATTATGCGGTATTTTTAGTGGTATAGCGTGTTGTGGTTGATCTTGGTGAAATTCTTGGCGGTGTTGCATGTTTGAGGATTTGATTTGGGTCCATGCTATGTCATCTATGGCATTATATTGGTCCAATGGTTTATTTATGTATCGTGTGATGTAATTTTGTAATTAGGTGTTGAGGGTTTGAGCCGACCTTGTAGTCAAGGTTGATGAATTGTATAAATAGGTGTTAGATTCATGTAATTCAGGTATGGTGGTTGTGTCTGCAATATTAGAGAGTGGTGTATGTGTGAATAAGTTCATTCATCTTTCAGTGTGATGTATTGAGCAAAGATTGTTGTAGAGTAGACAAATGAGCTTAACCAAAATTGTCATCGGGCATTAGGAGATGCTATTCTTTCAATTCATCTAAATCGGGTTGTTGTCCAAATATTATTGTAGGGTAGTGAACCTTCCTTGAGGGTTGGAGCCTTCTAGGTCATTATATTTTGAGCAGTGAGCTCTAGGTAGTGTGCCTGAATGCATGTTCATTCCCCATTGTAATATTTATACATACTATTGTAGAGTATCATCTGATTGTGGGTAGGTTCCCACCGTGGTTTTTCCCTTAACTGGGTTTTCTACGTCAAAAACTTGGTGTCATGTGTATTATTGTTATTGTGTTTTATCTTTATTCTTGTTGTAATTGATCAAATATGAGATTGTGCTTAAATTATTTAATCCGGTGAAAACTGATTCACCCCCCCTCTTAGTTTTCCTTTATTATTGTTGCCAACAATTGGTATCAGAGATAGATCCTCTTGAAGAAGCTTGACCACTTGAGGAGATTCAAAATGACAACTTATGTGTTCAAGAAGGAGAGTCCAAGATTTGATGGAAATAACTACACTATATGGAAGGACCGAATGGAAATCCACTTGAAATGTCATGGAGAAGAGTATTGGAAGATTACAAAGAATACCTATAATGTTCCTTAGAATGGACCGGTTATAGTTGTTGAGGTCAAGGATGTTGAACATAACATAAGGGCTAAGGAATCATTTCTGAGTGCCTTGACTGGTTTAGAGAGGACTAATGTGATGGGATTATAGACTACACATGAGATCTGGGAGAAGTTAGAGACCTTGTATGAAGGAGATAAACATGTCAAAGTTGCTAAGATACAAAGTTTGAAAGGAAAGTATGAGATGTTGAAGATGGGAGAAGATGAGAACATATCTACCTTTATGGCTAAGGTGAATGAACTTGTCCTAGGTATTGGATGTGTCAGTGGAACTGTTGAAGAAGATGAGATTGTCACTGAAGTGCTGAGATCTTTGCCTCCTACTTACAAGCCTAAAGTAGCTGCTATTGATGAGATCCGAAGTGTGACCAATGTGACAAGGGACATGTTGGTTGGTAAGCTTGTTGCTTTTAAGTTGAGCGAGTTTGGAGTACATGGAAAATCCGAGACTGTAGTCATTGCCTTTGTATTCGGAAAGCAGAAGTATGATCCGATAGAGAGTTCATGTTGGGTTTCCAAATAGGAAAGGGAAAAGAGAGAGATGGAAGATCAGGAAAGAGAGCTAGATGAGCTTCTCATATCTATTATGTTACTGATGAAGGTGTGACAAATGAAGAGTCTGAGAATGAGAATTTAGAAGACGAGCTTGTATTTATTGCTATCAAGGAAGATGATCCAGTACCAGTGAATTCTACAAGCTGCATTATTGAGGGGAAAGATTTAGCTACTAAGATTGAAGAGAAATATGAATGGGTAATTGACAACAACTGTTCACATCATATGATAGGTGATAAAAGAAAAATTATGAATATGGAAAGTTATGTTGGTGGTATAGTGAGATTTGGAGATGATAAAGCTTGTGTGATATGTGTTAGAGATTCAATTTCTTTTGATGGTAAGCATAATACTAACGATGACTTGTATGTTGAAGGTTTGAAGCATAATATTTTGAGTGTCGAACATATGGTTGACAAGAGATATGATTTACAATTCAAGAATGGTAAATGTAAGATTCTAAATTCCTCTGATTTAGAGATCACATCAAGGACTAAGACTAAAGGTAATATCTTTCATTTGAATGTTGGTGAGAAAAGTAGTTTGATTGCTCAAATTGATGAGAGTTTATTGTGGCATAGAAGGATGTGTCATGTTAATTTTGACTATACGATAAGGATAATCTCTACTCAAGTTGTTAGAGATTTGCCTAAAATTGTGAATCCATCTAATCTGGTATGTAAAGAATGTCAATTGGGAAAACTAACAAGAACTACATTCAAGAGTAAGTTGTATTCATCTAATGGATTATTGGATCTTGTGTATATTGACTTGTGTGGTCCTACAAGAGTGAAAAGCATGAAGGGTGACAAATATTTCATGTTGTTGGTTGATGATTATTCTAGGATGATGTGGGTTACCTTTCAAAGGGAGAAATCAGAAGTGTTGGAGAAATTCAAGATATTCAAAGCTAAGGTGTAGACAGAGATAGAGTTGAAGCTGAAGTGCCTAAGATCTGATAGAGGAGGATAATTTACATCTGGTGAGTTTGATTCATTCCGTAAGAGGAATGGAATTAGAAGACAGTTATCTGCTCCTAGAATCCCTCAGCAAAATGGAGTTGTTGAAAGGAAGAACATAACCATTTTGGATGCTTCTAGGACTATGTTGATAGAAGGAAATATTGCACAAACCTTTTGGAGAGAAGTTGTTAGCATTATTGTTTACACATTCAACTGGGTGCATCTAAAAGGTGATTCTGATAAGACTCCTTATGAGCTATAGTTTGGTCATATCCTACATTTAGATATTTTAGAATTTTGGAAGTAAATGTTATATCAAAAGAGATGAGGATATAGGGAAGTTTGATGCAAGATGTGATGAAGGAATTTTCTTGGGATATTCCACAAAGAGAAAGGCCTACCAATGTTACAATAAGAGGTTTAGAAAGATAGTGGCGAGTGCAAATGTGAAGGTTGATGAATGTCATGGAAAGCAGATCAGAGCAAGCAGATATGAATCTGATGATCAAGATGTTATATTCAAAGCCTGTGCAAACTGAGATCATAAAGCAGAATGCTCTGGTAGAGATAGTTAATCCAGATATTGTTGTTGTTGGTGAAGAAGTTAAAAATCCTAACAATCAGTTTAATTAGAAAACTTCGAGGTATGTAAGAATGAATCATTCAAAAAATCAGATTATTGGTGATAAAAATAAAGGTGTGATGACTAGGAGAAGGATTGTTGTTGAAGAGATATGTTTGATTTCAAAGATTGAACCTAAAGATGTTGCAAAAGCTTGTAAAATGAAAATTGGATAAAATCTATGGAAGAAGAGTTGAATCAAATTGAGAAGAATAACACTTGGGAACTTGTTCCAAGACCTAAAGACAAGAATGTAATTGGCACTAAATGGGTGTTCCAAAATAAATTGAATGAAGCTAGTGAAGTGGTTAAAAACAAAGAAAGACTGGTATGTAAATGTTGTTCTCGGATGGAAGGAATTGATTATGAGGATACTTTTTCTCTGGTAGATATAATTGAAGTTGTTAGATTACTGCTTGCATATGCTGCTTACAAGAATTTCAAGGTATACCATATGGATGTTAAGTCAGCCTTTTTGAATGGTGATTTGGAAGAGAAGGTCTACATTGAGCAACCAAATGAATTTTCATTATCAGATGAAGGAGACATGGTATGCAAATTAAAGAAAGCACTCTATGGACTTAACAAGCCCCTAGAGCTTGGTATGCTAGATTGGACAAGTATTTGATGAAGTTGGGATTCTGTAAAGGTACTATTGATAGTAATTTATACTTAAGGTTGATAATGACAACATTTTGATTGTTAAAGTTTGTGTTGATGATATTAGTTTTGGAGGAGATGATGACTTGAGTATGAAGTTTGCTAATGATATGCAAAAAGAGTATGAGATGGCTATGATAGGTGAAATGCAATTCTTCTTAGGACTACAAATTTCACAAATTGACAAAGGCATTTTCATTCCTCAATCTAAGTATGTGAAGGAATTGTGGAAAAAGTTTGGGTTAGATGACCCTAAACCTGTTGGAACTCCTATGGTGTTTGGATGTAAGCAGTCTAAGCATGACGAATCTCAAAAAGTTAGTCAGACTTTGTATAGATCTATGGTTCGTGGACTATTGTACTTGACTTAGACTAGACCAGATATTATGCATGTTGTTTGTCATTGTGCTAGATTTCAATTTGATCCTAAAGAGAGTCATGTTACTGCTGTGAAGAGGATTTTCAGATACTTGAAGGGGACAATTGACTATGGTTTATGGTATCCAAAGAATGATGATTTCATGTTATGTCCTTATACTGATGTTGATTGGGCAGCTGATGTAGATGACCAAAAGAGCACTACCGATGGAGCTTTCTTTTTGGGGAAGAAGTTGGTTTCATGGTCCAATAAGAAACAAGATGTTGTATCTATATCTATTGCAGAAGACGAATACATTGCTGCTGCTGCTAGCAACTGTACTCAGGTAGTTTGGATGAAACAGATGTTGAAGGATATTAGAGTTGTTTATGATGAGCCTACTGTTATATACTGTAGTAATTCAAGTGCTATCAATATTTCCAAGAATATGGTACTGCATTCTAAAATAATGCATAAATCAATTAAGTATCATTTCTTGAGGGAGAAAGTCAGTGATGAAGAAGTCAGATTGGAGTATGTATCTACAAATGATTGGATTGCCGATATTTTTACTAAGCCTTTGCCTGCAGATACATTTGTATATTTGAGAGATAATTTAGGGGTCTCTTCCCCTCCTTATGAGAACTAGATGCATTGAGATGCATCAATCTGGTGGACTTTAAAGTCTTATCTTCTTATCCAGATTGATGAGTTGGTGCTGCTACTCAGCAGGAGTAGACAGTGAGTGATTTAGATGTTCAAATTTGTGTGTTTATCCTAAGGGGGAGAGATTGTCCTTCTTAGAGGAAGAGAATAATGATTTGGTTATGTCTTTGGCATTGTTGTCAAAGGGGAGAGAAGCATGTGAAAAATTGTCTTATCTTTGAAGCTTTATGTGCATGATCTTAGGAGGAGTTTGTTGGAGATTGTTGGTGTTGAATTATTCCTTTGCATTGATTGTTTTTCACATTCATATGTTGCCATCAATTCCAAAGGGGGAGATTGTTGGATATTGTTGTTGCTAGGATATGTTGTTGTCATTGATGTCAACATAATCTTGTTCTTTGGTGCTCCGGTGATTGCAAAGAGTTGATCTGGTTGGTTTATCTGATTGGGATGTTGAATCAACTAGAGATACTTCATTCTTTATTGGTTTCAGTGATCTAAAAGTTTACTTGATCATATCATTTGATTCAGATTGAGGTTTGGCCTTTCTGTTCAGTGGTTGGCAATTTGGTATTTGATATGTTGTGCTCCGGTATGATCATATCTTAAGTTGTGGATTTGGGAAAGTGTTTTGGATGTTTGTGTGTATCTTTATTTCAGATGGTTCATGATTTGGTGCTTCGCAAGTTATCTTTCTAGTCTAAATTGTTGTCGTTTAGTGTTTTTGAGTGTTAACATGTTGATTGATGAAGATATGATTAAGTGGTGTTGGTGTTGGTGCAGCTATTGCGGATGGTTCTAACATGCTTGTTGGTGTTTCCTAATCATGTCCTATTTGTTTTGGTGGTGCGAATTGATCATTGTGCACATTATTGAAGATCTTATGGGTTCAGTGATGTTCTTCATGTTATGAGGTATTTTATGTAGTATAGCGTGTTGCGGTTCATCTTGGTGAAATTCCTGGTGGTGTTGCACGTTTGAGGATTTGATTTAAATCTATTCTATATCGTCTATGGCATTATATTGGTTCGGTGGTTTATTTATGTATCGTGTGATATAATTTTGTAATTGGGTGTTGAGGGTTTGAGCCAACCTTGTAGTCAAGGTTGATGAATCATATAAATAGGTGTTAGATTCATGTAATTCAGGTATGGTGGTTGTGTTTGCGATATCAGAGAGTGGTGTATGTGTGAATAAGTAAAATTCATCTTTGGGTGTGATGTATTGAGTAGAGATTGTTGTAGAGAAGACAAATGAGCTTAACCGAAACTACCATAAGGGATTAGGAGATGTTATTCTTTCAGTTCATCTGAACCAGATTGTAGTCCGAACATTATTGTAAGGTAGTGAACTTTCCCTTAGGGTTGGAGCCTTCTGGGTTATTATATTCTAAGCAATGAGCTCTAGGCAGTGTGCCTGAATGCATGTGCATTCCCCATTGTAATATTCACACATATTATTGCAGAGTATCATCTTATTGTGGGTAGGTTCTCACAGTGGTTTTTTCCTTAACTGAGTTTTCCACGTCAAATACTAGGTGTCATGTGTATTATTGTTATTGTGTTTTATCTTTATTCTTGTTGCAGCTGATCAGATTTGAGATTGTGCTTAAATTGTTTAATCCGGTGAAAATTGATTCAACCCCCCTCCCCCCCCCCCCCCCCTTGCAATTTTCCTTTATTGTGGTTGCCAACACTATCAACATTATTAATGCATAGACATGCGATATCACATGAGAAAACATTCACATATAAGATTGAAAAGAATATACAAATCAAGCATACATTTAGGGATAACACACAAATACATGAACATAATCAAATATATAAAATTTGTTGTTTTCAATTGGTTGCATTGGCTTGTGCTTAACATGTATTTGATATTTTTGACATACATCATCTTTAATGAATTCAATGTACAAAAATGTGTTTTTAATGGAAAACTGAATTTTATACTTATTGTAACCAATCGAATGAAGAAAAATGTCATTTTTATAATAATTTAAAAAAAAAATAAAAATTAGACTATAAGCTTTTTATTGGGACTAATAAGAGGATATTCTTGTATCCTTTAATGTTGCATACATTTTTGGTGATGGATCTACATGTATCTTCTAGAAAATTGTATTTATGACTATCTTCATGAGATTGCATAGTGGGGGACTATTTGACTCTCATTCAGAGGTTTCATCAAGAAGAAAACTACTTGTACTTGTTTGTCAAACACTAAATGAGGTAAGTGAGACATGATAAGTTTGAGAGAAGCAATGAAAACATGTATTTTTTTGAGAGTTGGCATAGTGGGCAGGGTTTGTTGTTAATTGTTATGATAGTCTTAAGAGCAGTCAGAAGGCATTGAAGATAGGGTAGTGCAAAAGAGAAATGGTAAAAAAATTTCATGAAGAATGATGGATGACAGTGACAAAGACAATCTACAATATTATAACAGTGAAAGTCTATGAAGGACAGTGACATTTTTGTCTCGTGAATCACTTGTTAAAGGAGAATGGTGAAAGGAGGGTCCTATAACATATGAAAGAGACTTCTTAAAACCCTCACTTAGTCATTGTTTTGTTTACATTTGCAATGAAGGTCTTACATATGAATTGTCATTGAGATTTAGACAAGGAGACATTCATAAGGTCATGGAGTTTGAGTTTGTCACCATTTGAGGGCTATGCTCTATTTTGTGTTACTCAGATAACTGTCACTATGAAAGCCTCCCAAATCCCTATCAGATGTGAATATTATTGTCAAAAATATTATCAAAATTCTTGTTGTGGAGGTTAATATCTTAGAGATTTGTAGGAAAGGGTACAACGAGAATAATGACAGTCTTAGCTTGTGAAGTACACAGTGCCAATCAAGTGAAATGGGCAATGCAGATAAGGTTGTAAGAAATAATGTAGAGATAGTCCTTCAAAGAATAAAGACCCTATCGAAATTCATAGTTAAAAGACTATGACCAAGTGAACCTCAAATCCTAGGTGCCAAGACCATTGGCAAAGGGTGATGTCAATTGTTACGCATATCCAAAGCCCTACCAATGCTGCAATTTTATTTTTATGTGTCTCACAATACAATGAGTTTCTCAAGTCAAATAGAATCTATATCATGTCGAAAAATTATTTATGTGAATGTTTTTTCTAGACCTTTTTAAATATTGTTTAATTTTGAAAAGGCTAAAATAGACATGTATTGGCATAACAAAATGCATAAATTCCATATTAATAAATAGAGTATATTCAGTTTTAAGGTATAAAGGGAAAATTTGTCTTTTTCTGAGGAGATTTTGGGATAACATTTATTGGCTCTCTCATTGGATTTCTCTTGATAGGTGCTTGGGGTTATGTTTGATTATTTTTGCATAGTGATTGACTTGGAAGAGCTCAGCATGTAAAAAGGAAAGAGAGTTCTCCTTAGGAAGTAATCCTAGTTTTTTATTTTAATAATTGTATTTAAACTAGTTATTTTTTGTTATGATCATACCCATAATAGGTGGAGAATGTTCTTCCCTATAGTTTATTTCATGGAAAGAATAGATAGTTTAATTGTAATTGACTGCTCATTTGTCTAACTTGCATTTCAACTGCATAACCAAATAGTTAGCATCAGATCATAATTTCGTTAGCAATCAGAAAATAATGGATTACATAGTATTCCACTCAAATTCTATCTGTCCAAGCAAGAAGAATATCTGAACTAGAGTAGTTTAAGAGATCACTTACGAGTATTATTGCCATAAGTAGAAGACAGTGACCGTGCTACAGATCGATTTCACAACCTTGATATATTTAGTCCCTGCTCTGTACCATTCTCTTGGGATTGCTAGAGCTTCCATGAAGATTACAACTTGAGGTTTATGTAAGGACCACCATAAAATCAAATTAACATAATCTAAAAATTACATATTAACAAGAATACATTAATGTTACATGTACAAATATATAAGATAGAGACATAAAATTATATTTTGACATATAAAGTTAGAGATCATAGGCTGATAAGAAGATATATCATAAGGAAGCATAATACCTTTACAATAGACCACATGGTCAAATACAATGAACACATAGGATATGAATCATGATGACTACCATGATAGGACTCCCGACATCTGTCTCCCTCGAACACATCACAAGTGAGAACATTGTCGGAGTGCGTTTCTACCCTACCACAAAGTAGTTACACTTCTCTAGAATCTTTCATGACACAAAAGATACCTAGCCCAGCACGAAGAAGACTAGCAATGTGATACTGGCAAGAGTAATGGAATATGTGCAACATGATATATCCACATTCAAACCCCAATGCAACAATCTCATTGGCACTCAAGACGCATATAACAAAAATATGAAGGCAAAAGCAATAATCCTTGCTTAACTATCTAAAATCATTTCGATATCTTAGTTCTATTTATTCTAAGAGGTAAGCGTAACTTGAGTTTATCTCAAACATGGAGAAAACACAAGATGCATTCATGCATACATAAGAATATGACAACTTCATCTTTGTAGCAACTAGAAATATTCAAAACATTAAGTAAACAAAATGCTTAAAGACATTCAGATACATTATGAACAATAATATCTTCTTGATATCCTTTTTAGAGGTTTGAAATCCATTTCAAACACGTTTATTTAAAGGATATTCAAGTATACAGTTTGTGAGTTAGAATGCCATCCAAAAAGGTAAATGAAATAAACATTACATCAAAATCTATGAAAATTTTACTAAAATAGATGTCTTTGTGTTACCATTCTCCAAACATAAGACAACATAAGCTAATAAAGACGCTAATCTACTTTGATTTAAATGAGCAACTAACCAACTATGTTTACCTCTTGTTAAGGGTAGAACACTTCATTATTCAATATAGGAGGAACTACATGATACCCACTAAAGATGTTGAATTAGGACTTAACCATCCCATGCAGGCCTGGAATTTGACAGGCTATATGGCCGTTTTTTCACTTTTAGATCTCGTATATTACAACTAATAAAATTAGTGGACCGTAAGTATCGACACGCTATTTTTTCCACAAACCGTATATTTGAAACTTAAAATTATTAATAAGCCGTAAAATATTATAATAGGTAATATATATTGATATATATTATTTTACAATGTTTATTATAAATATATGAATTTATTTAGAATATTTTAAAATGGTATGATTAAGATATAATTATTTCTAATTTTATATTATTTTTATATGAATTTTTAGTATGTTTTTCTTATATAAATTTAGAAACTTTGTCAATTTAGTTTTTAATATTTTTTAAAGATTGTCTTAAATATCAATATAGAAACTTCTAACAATTGAAATGATAAGATATAAGCATTTCTAATTTTTTAAAATATTGTAATAAAAAAATCTAAAATGGTTTCTATTTTTATAATAAACAAGATTGTTGGGTTGAATTTAGAAACTTACAAGTAAATTTAAGATTTTTTTAGTGCATTACTAATTTATCATTGTTTTTCAAAGTTTTACTTTTTTTAATGGAATTATTTCTTTTCACCTCAACTGAATTTTATTGGAACTTCAATTCTATGAAGCTTAAAGAATTTATATTAAACTATTCACAAATTAAAAAAAAAATTACACTTAACATTTTTTTAAAAACATAAAATGAAAGGCATTAAAATTACTAAACCGTCATAAAAAATTATATGACAGGCAGGGGTGACCGTCAAATTCCAGGCCTGATCCCATGGTTTCCTTGTCCTAAGTGCATCTAAGAAAATGTACTTCTAGAATAGAAACTAATTTCAAGGCATGTGTGGGTTTCCAGTCTCACGTGGCTCTACATTTAATTCGCCCAAATTGAGCTTTTCCTCCAACTCAAGTTTCTTTCTTTATATCAACAAATGCATGCCCTTTAAGAATCGGTCAACTATAGTTTTAATTTGACTTTTGCTTGGTTTTTTTTTAATTTTAACTTTAATTTTTACTTGTGCTTTATAAAGCAACATTAGTATGAAATAAGATGTTTACTATTTCTCTAATAAAATTTTGGTTTACTTCCACTCAACATGCATAAAAATAAAAACAAACCCATTCTTACTTTTTACTTTTAAAATAAAAGTTTTCTTCTTATTTAATTTATCTTTATTAAATTTAGTTTATTTAAAATAAATAAATATTTTATTTATAATAAAACATGTTCTTTAATTAGAAATACATTCTTTTTATCTAAACTACATTACAAACAATTTTTTTATAATAATATTAATATAATTTCTTATTTTATTATATTTAGGATTTTTTTTTATAAAAGCAATATATATTTATTAAAATATTAAAATAATGTAATAAGAAATCATATTTTGTGATTAAATAAATTATAATTAATTTAACTATTAAATAATAATTATAAAAATAATAAAGGTCCTGACGGTTTAGCAAGAGATACAGAAAAACAATTCCTTTATTATTTCATGGGAAAAAATGCATATAAAAATGACCAATCCAAAGAGAAGAAGACGCATGTGTATTGAAATAACTCACAATTTAGATATGCCAGAGCAAAGATAAAAAGCACATTGAGAAGCATCGAAAATCCCAACAAAGTAGAAACTCCTAGCACATATCAATATCATCGAGTAAATGCTATGGCTCTCCTTCACTGCCACATCCAAATTTGTGATGTTTTGTGTGTTCTAAAAGAGAATTGCATTACAAGAAACAAATCATTTTGGGGCAAAAATAGGAAAGGAATCTTTGTAATTTAAAATTCACTTCAAGGAAAATTATGATTTTATCATCCACATCCATTGTAGTTCAATATTTTATTCAGGATTAATAATATGCTATAGACATTTGTTCTATGATGCTATCTAATAACAACGAGTTCTGAATACATGAAAATAAGGTGGATAACTTAAAAGTCCATGGAGTTTGAGTTTGTGTCACCGTTTGAGGGCCATGCTCTATTTTGTGTTATTTAGATAACCCCCACTATGAAAGCCTCCCAAAACCATATTAAATGTCAATATTACTGTTAAAAATATTTTCAAAATCCTTGTTGTGGAGGTTAATGTCTTAGAGATTTGTAGGAAAGGGTACAAAGAGGATAATGATAGTCTTAGCTTGTGAAGAACACAGTGCCAATCAAGTGATAAGGGCGTACACATTTATCTCGAGTAATCAATAAACCATATATATCATTATGGAATCCTTAGAATATGAATCAACCAAGGGTCCAAAAGGAATCCCATTATTACAATCTAAATCATAGATGTCAAACTAAGCAATCACTGAAACAAATAAACAATATGTGATGGGGCAGTTCCCAATGGGGGTGTTTAGCCTACAACAGTGAATCCACCATCCACAACAAGATTAAGACCACTCACATAACTTGCTTCATCACTGGCCAAATACAGAGCAGCCCCTGCAATATCTTCCTCTTTAAGAGTAACCCCCTTTAAGTTCCCAACACTATTAGCCCACTCTTCCACCATGGCCCTGCCCTTCCCCTCCCCTGAAGAACCATTCTCTTCCATAAGCTTGACTGCCATATGAGTGGCAATGATAGAAGGTGACACACAATTCACTCTGATTCCAAACTTCCCCAGCTCAGCAGCGCCACTTTTGGACAACCCAACAACAGCATGTTTAGCAGCAGTGTAAGCATAAGACATGCCGCCGCCCAAAACTGCTGCAACGCTGGCCGTGGAAATTATGCAGCCCTTTTGAGCTGGGATCATCACTCGGGCTGCATGCTTCATCCCATGCAAAACTCCCTTTGCATTTACGTTCATAACAATCTCGAATTGTTTGCAATCGTACTCTGCAACGGTCCCTTTCTGGGCATCTGCTGTGCCGGCATTGTTGAACATGATGTCCAGTTGCCCGTGTTTTTGCATGGCCAAATCTACGGCAGCACTAACATCCGCCTCTTTGCTCACATCGCAGTGGATGAAAGTCGCCCATGGAGACAGAGCTTGTGCCAGTTTTTCCCCTGCTTCGTCTGAAATGTCGGCGATTATCACTTTGGCTCCGTGTTTTGTGAAGAGCCGGACACAGGCTTCTCCAATGCCTGACGCCCCGCCTGTGATTATTGCCACTTTGCCTTCCAATCTGCATTTCATGAGCAATTTGTAACTTTGATCAATGAATGATACAACTAAATAACTCAAAACATCGTTTTTTAAGTATGACAGCCCTTAAAAATTTATTGGAAAATACAAAGCAAATTACCTTCTCTGTGTACAAGCCATGGCTGTAAAAATTGCAGACAGAAAGCTTAAAAGTTACGGAGATTAGCTTGAGATAATGGTGAAGCAGAGTAGAGGCAGTCTTATATAAAACATCCATGTACGTTGAAAGAAAGAAGCCTCCTTCAGTCAATACACGTTTGGAGAATGGAGAAAGATTAAACAGGTGTTCCATAAAATTATTCATGCTCCGTAAATTATGCATCAGAGATGTGGACTTTGACGGAAATAGTATTTATGGAATGGTCTAGGACATTCTGGAACAAGTCGGTAGGAATGTTGTATTGTGCATCTGGACATTATAAGGCATATTCGATTATAGTTATTAATTAATGAAAATTAAAATATAATGTGTTTTTTAATTTTCAATTAATTAATGAAAATTAAAATATAATGTGTTTTTTAATTTTCAATTAATTAATATATGCAGTCAAATGGCTTTACACTATCTAGTTCAAAGACTGTCTTATTCTCTACAAACTTGATTCTTGAAGTACTTTCTTTCAATAATTTGTTAGTGCTTCCTCTCATGGCTTACTGATATTACATGATCCTCTATTGCAATCCTATAAAAGAAATTTGTATAAATGTAATTTATTTCAGAATTTCATGAATAAGTGAAAAATGAAACAAAAAATAGCATAGGCTTTTGAAAAAAAATGGAGACACTAATAAAAGAAATTAAATATCAAAACCTTAAAACATTTGAAATGTAGAAAAAAATACATGATTAGAAAGCTAAGAAAGAGCTCAACATTGCTAAGGTATTTTTTAACTTGACAATGAAAGTCATGCAACCTTAATGGAAATCACACTTGAGATTGTGTCACTTTCTAGAATTTGCAAAAAACATGCCTTATGGCATCGATATGTAAGTCCAACTCTTTGGGTTGGATTCCCAAGGCAAGTCCAACCCTCAGGATTAGAAATATCCAAAGCAAATAGAAATTTGAGCATATTATAATGTGCTCACATTTGTGTGAGGATAAAATAAAACCTACCTCTTCATCTTTATATCCAAGTACCTCTTTATCCATATCTTCCATTACTTCTATCTCCATATATATATATCCCCCCCTTCTTTAACTCTCTTTCCCCTCGAGCTCTAGACCTATCTCTTTACTTCTCCCTCCCTACTTCCCCCATCCCCCCCTCTCTCTCTAACTCCCAACCTCTCTCCCTAATGAAATTCTCAAGATGGTTATAACACCAACACATTTTTTGGGAATTACAAAAAATGGTATAAGGGGATGGGGGTCTTGTGATTCAATATTCATATGTGCCATTTTTCTCTACAATCTATTCTTTTTCAAACATAGAAACACACTTTTCATGGAGGTGAAAAAATTTCAATCATTGTTCAACAATGCCACCACCTTTTTACCTTTCTCAATATAGAAACAACTAATTTGCATGTTTTTAGAATGAATTTAATTCCATGAACTAATATTTTCATGTTGTGATGAAATGATAATTATCATTTTTTTTTTTTTAATTTGACAATATACAATCATTGTTTTCATATTCTTTTACAAATTCTATTAGATTAATATAGAATTGAACATCATACCAAGGAAGTTGGCAAAAAAGGAAAATTTAGAGTGTGAGTTTGAAAATGAACTAGACGACATCATGCAATTGGTTAAATTAAATCTCAAAGTTTAAAGTATATTCTCTTTTCCTTTCTACCTTTTGTTCATGCCACCTTGTCAACATAGTTCATGTGCTACATATCATAGTGTTAGTTCACTTCATTGCAACCCAATTATTAACGTCCCAGAACACATAGCGATAAAGAAGGAAATAAGTGACTAGGGTTTCCACGCTGTAATTGCCAAGAATGACATGAACCCATTGCACTCTATGGATGATTCATCATCTAGTCTTCCCAACCCTGATCTTGCCTCTATTACAAACCCCTTGAAAAATCTAAATTCACATAATCTAAAATTACCTATCTACACATTGTAATGTCTAATAGGTTTATATAGTAACATGTAGATATCGTTTAAAATTATCATCTTGAAGCAACTAATAGGTCTTTCTTAGTTGTTATTTTCCATGGAAAATATATGTGAAGATATAATAAGTACTGGATGGCTCGTTCCATCATATTCCTTTTTAGTCAAAATATCAACTTCAATTCCCATGTCAAACAAAACATCTCGTAATAGAAAAAAAATGAACTTATAGAGGTAAGAGTAACTCAATATCATAATTTATCTCCATTGTGTGCCTAACTTTTTACATGTCACTTTCTTTATAGGTGTTGGTGGATGATGATTCTCTTTCCTCTTCCAAGGTAACATGTTTCTCTAGGAGATATTCACATTTTTTAGGTTTCATCCTTTAAAAAGAAGTTTGAGGATCATATAGCCAGTATCTAGGGCATCACCTTCAATCGGGTTTTTTCTAGCTACACTTTAGTAAGTTGTGTAGATAAATTGCATGGCCTCATGTAAACATGGTATCGATCCTTGGGTTCTATATAATTATGAGTATCGCAAATCAAAGTCACCTTCTCTTTCTATGTGTTCCCTAGATCTTTTGGCACATCCATTTTACCTCACTCACTAAGGTCACTCTTTGTGACCACGTATATGTATTTCTTTTGTGACATCTTAGTGCAGCTCATTTCAATCATTTGTGATCCCTTCTTATTTGTGTATACTTATTGAATCAGAATAATGCAGTCTTACATTCTATGGTTACAATTTTAGCAACCATAAAATGGATCTTCTCACATTTCCAAGATGTGTAGGCTTCCTCACCACAATTTTCAAATATTCCTACTAGATAGGGTTAGGCACCTTTATGACTACCATTTTCATCACTTCCATGACCATGTGCAAATAGTTACCCAAGCCTTGACCTTAATCTCATTTTTATTTTTGCACAAGGTAATATTGGTTTTATTAAAGAACATAGGCCTACTTTTATTTTTTAATTTATTCTTGGTTGCATTGCACAAGTTAGGTGACAATTGTGTTGCAATGAAATTTTCCAATTGAAAGTTTTGAAAATGTTGCAACATCCACATGGTGGCTATAACACAAATGGCTATGTTAGTTAGTCATTCAAATATCTTGACTACTTTTGTTGTCTAAAGTGAATTTGAACAAGTTAGAAATCAAATATATTAAATTTATTCAGCTAGTCATTGAACAATTTTTTGAAGAATGCAAGTTGGTAAGCAGAAAAAGAGGATAGTTGGAAGATTGTCAAGAGAGTCAAATTGTGGTGGTAGTTGAGAGTATGGAAGCTATCAAGAGAAAAGTGATTATGAGGAGGCCCCTACAAAGGATAATGCTTAACTCAAGGAGGCGATCATTGGGTAAGCACCCAACACGAAGGATTGATTGATCATCCTAGGAAAATGGGTCCAAACTGTAAGATCCAAATGAACCATTGTAATCGCATAGAAGTGTAAAGTCATATGATAAAAAGGGTCGCACAAGCAATAAATCACTTGCTTTATGATAAATGTGTTGTTTTCCCATCTTTTGTGCTTGATGCTATGTGTGGATATTTTATACCATATGGTCAATGTATTTATTTTATTCAAACCCCTAACAATGATTACATAAAATAGTATCATATCTTAAGTTGTAGCTTTAGGAGATCTTTAAGGAAAGAAGGTGAACTCTACATAAGATTGCAAGTATAGATCTTGTAGTAGTATTTTCATTATGATGAAAGACGTCTATATAAGATTGCACTAGAGGATCATGTAATAGTAGTAAGCCATGAGAGGATTATTGGTTTTGGAACAACTAACATAATGAATGTGTTGTAGAGAGGAAGCACTAACAAATTGTTGAAGGGGAGTGCTTCAAGAATCAAGTTTGTAGAGAATAAGACAATCTTTGAATTAGATAGTGTAAAGCCATTTGACCGTATATATTAATTAATTGAAAATTAAAAAACATGCTATATTTTAATTTTCATCAATTAATAACTATAATCAAATATGCCTTATAATGTCCACATGCACAATAAAACATTGCTACCGACTTGTTCCAGAATTTCCTAGACAATTCCATAAATTCTTTTTCCGTCAGTCCACATCTCTGATGCATAATTTACGGAACACCTGTTTAATCATCGTCATCGTCAAAGTCCACATCTCTGATGCATAATTTACGGAGCACCTGTTCGGTCATTTGATGATGCATAATTTTATGGAACACCTGCTTAATCTTTCTCCATTCTCCAAAACGTGTATTGACTGAATGAGGCTTCGTTCTTTCAACGTACATGGATGTTTTTATATAAGACTGCCTCTACTCTGCTTCACCATTATCTCACGCTAATCTCCTTAACTTTTAAGCTTTCTGTCTGCAATTTTTACAGTTATGGCTTGTAAACAGAGAAGGTAATTTGCTTTGTATTTTCCAATAAAAAATTTAGGGCTGCAATACTTAAAAAACGAAGTTTTAAGTTATTTAGTTGTATCATTCATTGATCAAATTGTATGGAAATGCAGATTGGAAGGCAAAGTGGCAATAATCACAGGCGGAGCGTCAGGCATTGGAGAAGCCTGTGTCCGGCTCTTCACAAAACACGGAGCCAAAGTGATAATCGCCGACATTTCAGACGAAGCAGGGAAAAAACTGGCAGAAGCTCTGTCTCCATGGGCGACCTTCATCCACTGCGATGTGAGCAAAGAGTCAGACGTTAGTGCTGCCGTAGATTTGACCATGCAAAAACACGGGCAACTGGACATCATGTTCAACAATGCCGGCACGGCAGATGCCCAGAAAGGGACCGTTGCAGAGTACGATTGCAAACAATTCGAGATTGTTATGAACGTAAATGCAAAGGGAGTTTTGCATGGGATGAAGCATGCAGCCAGAGTGATGATCCCAGCTCAGAAGGGCTGCATAATTTCCACGGCCAGCGTTGCAGCGGTTTTGGGCGGCGGCATGTCTTATGCTTACACTGCCGCTAAACATGCTGTTGTTGGGTTGTCCAAAAGTGGTGCTGCTGAGCTGGGGAAGTTTGGAATCAGAGTGAATTGTGTGTCACCTTCTATCATTGCCACTCATATGGCAGTCAAGCTTATGGAAGAGAATGGTTCTTCAGGGGAGGGGAAGGGCAGGGCCATGGTGGAAGAGTGGGCTAATAGTGTTGGGAACTTAAAGGGGGTTACTCTTAAAGAGGAAGATATTGCAGAGGCTGCTCTGTATTTGGCCAGTGATGAAGCAAGGTATGTGAGTGGTCTTAATCTTGTTGTGGACGGTGGATTCACTGTTGTAGGCTAAACACCACCCCTGGGGACTGCCCCATCACCTGTTTATTTGTTTCAGTGATTGCTTAGTGGACATTTATGATTTTGATTGTAATAATGGGATTCCTTTTGGACCCTTGGTTGATTCATATTCTAGGGATATATATGGTTCATTGATTACCCAAGATAAATGTGTGTACATTGATCATCATTCACGTACACACATACATATGAAACACATATATAAAGTTAAACATATCAAATTAGCTATAAAACATAAATGTTCATAATATTCATATTATCAACATAAAAAATATAAATGTTCATAATATCCATAGCTTCAACATAACAAATATGTCAATTCTGAATAATAATAGTTCAACATCACAAAGATTTATAAATGTTATAATAAAGATCGAAGAAGGTTATTTTGATGAACTCTCCCCCATTTCATTGTTTCTTCCTCTTTCATGATCTTGAATGTGAATTGAATCTCTTCGGTAGTACCATAGTCATTCATATAAGGCACCCAATCCCCTGACAAACAGTTGCCACCTCCATCTGACTAGCTCATGGCATCATCTATGCCTCTACTAATTATAGTAAAACAATCATGGTAATGACATCTCTAAAAGTGGGCATGATTGTTCTTGCCTCCATTTATGCTAGCACTATATCCAACTTGCCTTTCTTTTCTCTAATAGCATCTTGATCAATCTTGAACATCCTTTACTCATGTACTCATGTACTCATGTATTACGGTATTACGGTGACCATAAAAATTCTTCGTTATTTATGCTTATCTCCTTTTCCAAAAGGGCATTGCCAATCTGCCATGGTATGACATTTCACGTTTTGTATTATTTGTTCAAATTTCCATTTTTTATACCTAAACAATGAGTTAACTTGGTTGGAAAGTTTTGTGGGAACAACTTGTGAAGCCAAAGTAGAAGATTCAACTTGCTAACTCTGCTAAAAACATTGTATAATAGAAAATTCATGCATTCAATATTAAAAAAATTGAAAATCTTGTGTTTTGTAACCCTAATTTTTTCTAAGTTTCAAGGTTTATAGAGAAGAGGTATGCTTAGTAGAGTCAGCTCCACAAATTTCAGTGATTGGTGTTATTGTGAACCAATACTTTCATGTGGTGTTGACTGAAAAAACCTAATCTACACAACTTTTGGAATTTATGATTCGTCCTCCATTCCCATTAGTTGATAACTTTGATTGCAATATTTATGTCTCGTACTGGTTTGTCTGAAGTTTGATCCTACATTCAGGTGAACCTTGGGAATGTATTAGATTATCTATAAAGCAAGCCCTATCAATGCCTTCAACAAATGTATATATCGACTAAGGCATTCGTAACCCATAAATTAAGTTCATTCTAAGAGTTATGGCTTACGCAGGATTTAGTCACTGCCTAAGTCTTGGTTCCCCCAAGATCGCATCTCATCCCAAGCACCCATAGAACCAAAAAAACTATACAAACATTTAGTTTTTACCAAAGGCATATATGAGGAACATAACCCGAAATCTTTTCTACCTACTTATATTAGTGATTGAATATTATTAGTGTAATCATGTTTGTATATTAGTTGTATAAACCTTTGAGAAAATAATTTGAAATAAGGAATGAAGTATAGACAAAACTTACAACAATTCCTTTTAGTTTGATAGGTGTGATGTTTGGACTTTTGTTGTAATCCAGTACAAGGGTTGCTAATTGTGGTACATAGTGTCCTACAAGCTAACAGTGATTAGCCTTAAACTTATATCAAGCTTAACATTGTTTATAAATCTATTTCCAAAAGGTCTTGAAATCTTAAAATAAATAAGCACAAGATGCCACGTTAGGTCTAAAAATTTTGATAGCACCTAATACCCATAGAAAGGCATAAAAGCAGTTAACATGAAATGTATCAATTCCCACACATCCTCATCTTTGGGAGACCAACTCTGCCAAACATTACTTTTGGTTATGTCATAAACCCTGTCCAAACTAGCTTTGGGGATAAACCATCCATTCTCATTTTTCACATTTCCATGTTGTGCAAGTCTGACCAGTTAGAAAATAGCCATCTAAAAAATAGAGCACTCATGCGTACTGAGCAGTTAAGAAATGGCCATCTAAAAAATAGACAACTCGTGCCTACTAAGCAATTACGAAATAGTCATCTAAAAAATAGACCACTCATGCCTACTAGCAATCTCTATATCGATATAGTTGTTATTCTTCTCAAAATTTTGTTTGCGCTGAATTCCTGATTCATGTTGTTAATTTTGCAAGTTTTTGAATGCAAAAGCTAAGAACAGTCACAAAGCTTACAGAGAAGCTCAAAATAGTCAACAAGCCAACAAAGAAAAAGATTCAGAAAAACAAATGAAACTACACAAGAGAAGCTCAAAACAGTCAGCAAGCCGACAGAGAAATAGATTAAAAAAACAAATGAAATTACACAATTCATTACCAATGTACTAGTTTTGTCTCTAAAAATTTATAGCATAGTTGTTCAAAACAATTTCTTTCATTTTAAATTCCATGTAAATCAGTTAACATTATAACCAAATAAGAATGGATGTAGACATATTTAGCAAATATATGACAATATATTTATATATCTTCTACTCGATGTTGCAGTATTGTGTATGTGAGTTAAGTTGAGTTTCCAAATGCTCAAATATGATTCCCTTCCCAATGATTCTGATAGCTGCATTTATAATTTATTGAAATTTAACTTTGATTAAATCAAAATAAAAAATCTATTGGGTGTTAGTCCTGCTTCACTTCTCCCAACACTATCAACAACAATACAAAGCAGTCACACCTCCTTCCTGTCATTCCATGGCAGGAACTTCGCTGCTTGCAACACTTGTTATGTTGCTTGCAGCACTTGTTATAATATGACAACTCAAGTAACAAACAATGGTGGTAAGCTTAGATTTAAGCAAAATTAATTGCATCTCCTACATGTATTATTTTTCTTTCAAGTTTTGGTTAGCTAATGGAAAGCATGCATATATGCTTGTTGAGTGATAAGTAGGTAGTCACAATTAGTGAAGAATAAGTTTTAGACATTTGGAATGGTTGAATTTGGTCTTTTTCTAGTCATATGGTCAGGTTAGAAAAGGAAATTTTTTTAACTTGAGGATGGATGCTCCCAAATACCTCTTGATTCCTTGTAATTTAAGCCAGATCTAAAGAAGAATTTTCTATTGGGAAATGTTGAAAGACAATTTAAAGGAATAGAGGGGTGTTTTTAATAAACACAATGAATTTTCTAGGTAATTAAACTTTGCGAGGGATTTTAAGGGAGGCTAATTCTTTTGTGGGTGATGGCTTGCCTATGGTTGGAGGAATAGAGAGAACCCTTAAGTTTTTTCTAATCTAGTTTTTGAAGAATGGAGGGGATTTGTTGGAATGAATGTGGCTAGGGAAGGATTAAATAATGATATATATTTTTTTGTGCTTATGTTATTCTCATTTATTAGATAATTAGTTGGCGAAAAATTCTTTTTAGATTTATGGTAAATGATAACTGGGGGTTGAAGGCTTCTATCTGATTCTTAATTAGAGGGACCTTTATTGTTAGGTTTGATTCCTTAAACAAAAATGATGAATGTTTAAACTTAGAAGGATAAAAAATTGGAAATCCATATATATTTTTATTGCTTAGATGTTAAATGTTTTAGATTAAATTGGAAAAGGTTTGTGAAAGCTCTTGGAAATTGATCAATGCATTTTGAAAAATTGATACCATTTTATAAGAATTACAGAGTTATGACATATTGATCAAAATGTCATAGTTGGGCTACTATTTCTTCTCTAACTAATAATTTTAGTTAGGAAGTGAATTGTGAAATATTCCTTTACTTATTTCAAGGTAGGTCATTTCGCTAACAATTATCCAATTTTCTACTCTATAACTTAGCTTTCTTTATGAAAATTATTGGGATGTGGAAAACCACATCTAAGTGTTTAAAAGGGAATGATTAGTTTAGATGAGAGAATTGAGTACATATTCACACTTCATCATCATCGATTCTTTATGAATCATTCAATGCCATCAAAATGGAGAGACTTTCTGGTTTGAATGAATAAATATAGAACAAACTCCAAAATTCCACATGGTATCAAAGGAAACACCAAACTTCCATGAGCACACATAACATGAATGAATAATATTAAAGAATTCATTTGTATGTACAAAGTAGGCTTGCATATATAGGCAAGCTAGTGGAGGTAGGCAAGTCAAACGCAACGATCGATTATCCTTCCCAAGATGAGACACTTATTAACTTGATTGACAATTGTTATAGTGATTGACAAATGTGTATGTAGACTTGTCTCACTAAGTGAGTACACATGTCTTAACTACATGAGATGAGACAAATATCTCCAAAATATCTAAGTAAACTAAAGCTTATGTCTAAATAGGGCAATCTAGAAAGTGTTAACAACTAAATAGTTAGGTAACGACACTATTTGAACTAGAATTATTTAGTATACATTTGCATATATTTGAATTGGTTTCTCCTTTTCATTTTATTTATTTAAATGTGTGTATGTATGTTGGAACCATTATTTCTCTTCAAGATTCATTTATTTTTTATTTCTTATTTTTTGGTTTTTCTTTTTTTTTTATTCTTAATATATTTCATTAATTTTATGTAGTTCATATGTATATATAATTAGTATAATTCTTTTTTTATCAGTTAATAGTATAATTTTTATAGCTAAAAACAAAAGTTACATTGTCTGTAGCCAAGCATTTCGTATCGTCAATACAAAAATAAAAGTCTGAATCAAGTATTTCGTCCTAAAAACTAGCTAATCAAAAATACTTTGTTCTAGCCCCCTCCGTATGCATAAGATAATCTATACAATACAAACTTACAAAACAAGTCATCAACATATACACCAAAATTTGTAACAAGCAAGTTTACTCAACTGCAACAATCGCCTTGCCTTTCTTACTCCCTCTCCCGCCAAGCTCTATTGGCTCCTCTGAGTGGTCGATATCGTCATTTTCTTCAGGCAAAAATCCGATCCACATGGTTCGTTGGCCTTGCTTCTTCTTCGAACCCCTCGGGCGTCCGCATTTGAGCTTGGAGGATGAGGCCCCACCAGGGTGTGAGGAGTTTAGCTCATACGGTCCTCATTTCTCCTATTCTAGCCTCAGTTCCTATCTTTCCCACATTTTCAGGTACTCCTTCACTCCTTGCATACCAATCTGTGCTGATGCATTGGGGGCCTCCTTATTGTAGTTCATGCTCCATAGAAGATATGGGTGCAAAGGAGGTTGAAATTCTCTCACATGGAGCTAGGATCCATTCGAGCACACAAAACTAGCCCCATCTTGTGTCATCCTTAGGAAGCTATAAAGTCCTCCACACCATTCCTCTCGAACACAACCTCACATCAGCCATTCCACCCGCTCCTTATCCTCCAACTCAAAACACCATGTCGCGAACATGGATGCAATATCCGTGTTAGTGAGGTATTTGAATTATGCCCGTAGATATTCATCCCCGAAGACAATCTTGGCTCGAGTGAGGAATTCCTTTTCCTTAAAGCGGAATACATTCACCATCCTTTCATCCGAAATCTGACCCAAAAATGCCATCATTTCTCTTGAAGCTTGCTGTGAGAAATTGGTTCCATTCTCGCCGGGTTTGGATGTCACCGTATCAAGAGTAGACTCACAGAACTCTGATCTGGTTCTTTCTTTCATTCTTCACTTTCTTTGAGGAGTTTAGCTTGCATAAGAAGCCAATCTTCATTAGTATCCTTGATTATAGCCTTAGAGAAATTTATTATGTTCGGCCCTTCGAAAATAGCAATGTTACAAGACTTGACATTGCTTAAGCTTCATACGCAAGAACTATACGGTTGCACCATCGGCTTGTATAAACATGGATGACCCAAAATCTTTGCCAGCTAACCCGAGAAATTTGGAGCATATTACCATTTCTTCACGCGTCCTTCATAGGTTGTTGTCGTATGAACTTTGACTTACATTAAATCCTTTGGGAAACTCAACTATAATGAGCCGTTTTGCCACCCAAACATGTCAATCAAACAAATTTGAATTACGCCAGAATAGAGCCATTAGGAGGGAGAATATCTAAGGTTAATTCGCCCACTTGTAGGTCAAATGCTTGGTAGGCGCACTCATCAACATCTTTATTATCTTCTTTCAGAACATGAGACAAGGTTGAGTTGATTTTTGATCCATTGAATATCTCTGTCAAGCTTCCAATTCTAAGCTTCTCCCCTGATAATGGCCTGTGTGATGATTTGGGAGTCTCCTTCTAGGTGGAGCTGTGTCACACCTATCTTTCTAGCTATCTAAATTGCCAAAAAGGCCACCTTCACCTCGGCTTTGTTGTTGGTACTCAAGTCAATCGTTTCTTACACCTAGCAATGACATTTCCATTGTGGTCGTTGGCAACACAACTTGCACTAGAAGGTCCTGGGTTTCTGCGAGAAGCCTTATCAAAGTTAATTTTTATCCATCCCAGTTCCAGAGGGCACCAAAGTGATTTTATCATTGGTAAATCAGAAGGATTGACCCTTTGAGACCCATTAACAGGTCTAATAATTAGTATAATTCTATTAATATACTATTAGTATCATTATGTATAAATATAGACATATAAAAAATGTTTGTCCTCTTTCAAAATTTTAATTTTTATTCTTTGGTATTTTAATTATATTACTTAATAACTTAGTTGTTCCCTTTTTAGACTTTGGAGTCTAAACAAAGGTCCTCTTATCCATCCTCCCTTTTGTTCTCGTACCCACTCACCCCCTCCTCTTTTTATCTTGCTTGGTTGCTCACAATCATTCATTTATCTTCTCTTGTCTTTATATATTCTTCTTGATGATGGATCATGGAGTTTGATTCAAAACATTGAGGAAAAATCTAACATACTCAAAATCATAAGCTATACACAATAATAATAATTCTTTATGTTTTCCAAATCAAGGAGGACAAAATTTGGTGATATTTTTTCTCTAGTTGTTGGGCTAGCATCTATTAGGTTCTTCTTTTTTATTAGTAAATCAACGTTAACTAGGGTGTTGACCCTTAACATAGTAAAAAACTATCAACCAAAAAACATGATGATGGCAACAAAAACAACTGCTCGAAGGTAGTAAGAAACAAATTACAGTCAAATAGACTAAAGAAACCCCTATTAAACTGGAGAACACACAAAACCCCGATCAAGGAGGGAGAGAGACACCCAAACCCCGACAAAGGGGGGTTTGAGGAAGGGGAGAAGACTTCCCCTTCTGCTTGCGAACAAGCACAGTCCAGGCGATGTTGTCATTAGGACCATCAAAAGAGAGATCAAATGAAAGGGACCTCACAAGGTTATAGTCAGAGGTGTCAACAGAGTGCTTCAACAGAACAACAACAAACAATGACGAAACAACACTAGAAGTAGGTTCAGTAGGAGTAGATAGTGGCTGTAGAACAGGAGAAGCTACAGTGGGGACCTCATCAAATGAGGCCACAAAGGGAGGATCAACAAGAGCTACAGTAGTCATGAGGGGCACGACTTCATCCTGAGAGGAGACATCATCCCCATGAGAGGAGCCAGGGGAAGTAGAGTCAGGAGCATTGAATGTTAAATGATCAGTAGTAGCATTCTTCCACCAAGTACCAACACCTTTGTGGTGCGAAATAGAGTAGTCTGAAGCAAGATGACCCGTAGAGAAGCGTCTCCAACAACAAAAGGGGAGGCCCTCAAAGGTTATTTTGTTATATGTAGCTCAATAAATTTTAATTTAGAGATAGAATATATGGATGCGAAGACAAGATTCCTACATGTGGCATAGAAGAAGAGATCTGCATGGCACAAATAGAGCACTATATTGTTAAAGACGAGGAGTATTTGGTTAGTAAATTTAAAAACCTTTGTATCATGTCAAACAATCTCGTTGAATGTGGTAATCATAAATCTAATTCATTTGTGTTGGAGTTTAGATTTTTAAGACCCAAATCATATCATTTGTTTATTATAAAATGGATAATGATCACTTTCTTATTATCACATTACATAAATAGATGATATGCTATTTTTGTAATAATATGGATGTGATTTATGATTTAAAGCCTCTTTTTTTTTAATTTTTTATTGAAATGGTGACAAGAGGGAGCCAAATGCTTAAATGCATCACTCATCAACAACACTTTATTATTGTATTCAATGACTTCATATAGTCATACAATCTACAACTACAAAACAACTAATTAATAAAGAATATCTACTAACTAAAGTAATTATTATTTAATCACTTGCAATATTATTAATAATTGTAGAGTAGGAAAAACCATCAACTTGCAAGGAATATTAGAGCAACCACTAAAAACTCAAATTAATTGCAAAGATCATAATTTAACAATAGAGATACGAATTCAAAGCATAAATGAAATTTAAATTAAAACATCAAACCATCGAATTCGCAGATTGTCCATTGTCTCCTTAATTGTCTTGAAAAAGGCTCTTAGATTTCATGTGCACATAAGAAAATTGAAAGCTTAAAAATGATAATGATAGTGAGAAAATATCGAGGATAGTGATTTTGATTATGATAGTAACTAACTGAAATGATAGAAGGAAAGGAGTTAAATAGAAAGTAAGAATTGATTAAACGGTTGAGATTAAATTCATCCCAAAAAGATGAATGGCCAAGATCAAATGAGAGGAGATGAAGATAAGAGAGACTGCAGAAGAAAATGGAAAGTTTCTGATTTTTAGATGTGCACATCTTATTTTTCAAATTAAAATTAAAAAAATAAAATAAGTTGCCAAAGTGATTAATTTTAAAAATCAATAAAAACAAATAAAGATACTTATTTCCATTTTTGAATTTGAAGATAGATTCTAGAAAATCAATAAAAATAAATAAAGACATTTGTTTCCTTTTTCGAATTTGAGTATATATTTTTAATTAAATAATTTCAAGAATTATTTACTTTATTTTTTTTCCCAAATTGCTACCTTTCATTAAAAGCAAAAAAAATTACAGTCAAGTACATAGAGAATGAAACAAGGTCCGGATAGCCTCTATGACTTTCACAGACCTCTCAATCTAGTCATCAGGTAATAGACTCCCATTGACCTCCATGACCGAGCTACAAGTCTCCACGTTGTTTCTTTTCACTCTATCTCTCAGAACCTTCACTATGTCCACCATGTGTGCATTTTACAACACCTTAGGAATCTCGAAAGCATCATTCACCAGCCCATAATGGGTGACTGGATTCAGATTTTTGAGGGCTTTAATAGCCTTGTCCCTCAGTGTTAGAACCATGATCCTCTTGATAGCATTCTTCGTGGCTTTGAACTCGGCCGAGATTCGAGCTACTATGTAGATAAACTTCTCCACGAGTGCTGCATTATGTTGGTGCGGTCCCTCTACCATCCTCTTCCCCAGAATCTTCTTAACTACATCCTCCTTCACGACACCAGTGATCACAAATATGCTACGAAGTTGCTCTCCCACTGAGACATCACATTCATAGTCACAACCCTGCATACGAACAAACACTGTTTTCTCCATTGCTTCGTATGCATGTTTTGTTCCCGCTCATGGTTAAATAGAGCATTGGGGGTCTAAATAATTCTAAATATGTACTACCCCCACTTTGTCTGTCCCAATCTTCAAAGGTAATCCATTCCAAGCCTCCATTTTCTCTGTGTAAATCTCCTCTTCGATCTGGTCGATCGCATGATTTGAAAAGAAATCTACAGTTTCGTTCCCCTCTTTGCAAACATGTGATACATAGTAGCTTTGAACTTGCCCAAAGTGTCCTTGATACCGTCAAGCCACATCTGGGACTTCTATCTTGGCGCTTTGCTAGTGGAAATGGCCCGGACCCCTCAATGTCCAAATCCATCAGTCCCTGCTGCTGACAATATCTCAGACCCGTCAAGAGGACGATGTACTCTACATCATTATCGATGACAATCGACAGCTTTACAAATCCCTCTAGAATCACATTTCACATGTGATCTCGAACTATGAAACCAATGCCTGAGGGGCCTGGGTTCCCCCTCGACGCACAGTCGAAGTTCATTTTCAGCCGACCCTGTTTAGGGGGGATCTAGCGTGCACTTGTTCTATTGTTTGAATGTCTCGCCTCTATCTTTGGTGGGATGATCAAGAATTATTTAATTGATGCATATGAAAATAATTAATGTGGTTGAGGAAATTTGTCACTTCAAGGATGATGAATTCAAGAGAACAAATCGATCCTTCGATTCCTCACTCAAGCTGGTGCTAAGGGTGATCCAGGGTATACTAGACAACAAACTAAGCAAATTACAGACCGGACGAGTGTCTAGATGGCTCGAGCAAGTCTCTATAGACAGGACAAGCACACGTGGAAGGGACTTTAGTGTGTCGTGTTGACGTCTTGTACAGACAGAAAGCATAATCATACAGAAAGATTTTGATGTCCATACAACTATCCAGAAGTTAAAACTAATTAGAAAAAAGTTTATTATGCGAATACCAGCAACAAAATAAGATGAATGAACAAGATAAAAGGTGAGAAATAAACATATGAAAGATCCAAGCTATGAAGCCTCCAGCTAGTCGAGCTCCTCACAATTAACAACCTACACACATGCAAGAGAGAAAATGTTGGGGGTTGCGTTTTTGGAGCTTGCCTAAGTCAAACCCCCGTTTCGGTGTTTCCACCTCCATGGACAACCCAAATAGAAGACACGAGGAAATAAAAGATAGAGAAAATGAAGCTAGAAAATAACAAGTGCAATGAATTCAAGGAGAAGATATGAATGCGAAGAGAAATTAAAAGTGTGAAGGAAGAGAAAGACTCCCCTATGAACTCCAAGATTGCCCTCCAAATGATATGATATGAATGCTGTAAAATGCTCCAAGATTGTAACAATGGATGCTTTGCAAAAAACCTATAAATAATGCTCAAATAGATTGTTAAGAGCTCTTGTTTCAAAAGAGTGATCAAAGATCCAAAAAATGAGTTCAAATGAAGGAGATATAGGTCCTGGAAGGATGTCCGACATTGGTGGGTGCATGCGGGGGCGTTACAATTCCTTCCAAGCGCAGCAGTAATGCTTAAACGGCCACCTGCGGACTATCAGATTTGTGAGACTCTAGCGCGCCGCATGGACATCTCTGCGTCGCGCTATAGTCCCAAAGGTGATAGGTTGACAGAGTTGGTGAAAGTCTACTTTGAAGCTAACAAAGCAATCCAATGTGGACAAAAGGACAATGATGGCGGTACATGACCTTCGATGACGTGGAGGAAGGCACCATTTGTCGCGATGAATTAAACAAGATGCGATTTTTGATATTACAATTAAATTTATTTAATTATCTAGAAGAAAATGGTAGTAATTAATTTTTTTTAATTATCTAGAAGAAAATGGTAGTAATTAATTTTTTTTAATTATCTAGAAGAAAATGGTAGTTAGTAATTATATTAAATAATTTAAAATTATTTAATAAATATGGAAAAGTAGAGAGAAATAATTGAATTTGGAAGAAAATGAAATTAATTTAAAATGAGCAATAAATGATTAAATAAATTTAGTAATTTATTTAATTAAAAGGACATCATTACCCAATTAATTAATTAATTGTGGGACTTTTAGCAGAAATTGAATTTAATTAAACAATCAAGATCATTTAATTAAAGTTAATAAATATAACTATTTAATTAATATTAGAGAGAGAATGGTTAATGATGTATTGATTATGGAATTGGAGGAATAAAGGTCAATTTGTAAGAATGAAGACAAAATAATTAAATAATTATGATTATTTAATTATCAAGGACAATAGTTAGTAAAATTGGCATTCGCAAGCATAAGAAATTTTTAGGTGTTTACATTAATCACTTACATTATTAATTATTATTCAATAATTATCTATGTTAAGCACTAATTTCTAACACCACCTTTAGTGCTAACATGAGAATTGTATTCCGATGTTACAGTATCAACAATTAGTCTGCCTCAAATTTGCCCCCTTCCAATGATTATTTTTTTGAATGTCAATTTATACTATAATGCATCCAATTACAATTTGCAACTGAAAAATCCATTACACCCTTATGGCTCCAAAATCCTTATACAAAATAAAAAAGATTCCAACTTTGAATTTAATATTGATAAAGAATTTAAATGATTTTTTATTTTTGAATTAACCTCGTACACTTGGTTTTTTAACACCTTTGATGTTTTGCATTTTTTTTAAATTTCATAAATATGAAAATGAACAAAGAATGAAAAACTATGAAAAGAGTGAACAAGATGGAGAGATGAGAAAAACTAAATCCAGATGGATGATGAATGTTAGCATATTTGTATGTGGTCTGTATTGTGCCTATAATGAAAAAATGTAAGAATGGTGGACAAACATCAATGGTTATAATAAAAAAATGTAAGAATGGTGGACAAACATCAATGGTTATTGCACATGGTCTATATTGCTTGGTCGTTATATGTGCCACTTTGGAAAAGAAAAACAAGTGAATGGAAGAAAACCAAAGAGGTTAATAAAATATGCTCTAATACCATATTGAAAATGAGAAAGGAGAGCTAAAGGCTTGAACCTATAAATTCTTTATTCATCAACAACACTTCATTATTACATTCAATGGCTTTATAAAACCATAAAACCTATAACTACCCACTAACTAGCAACTAATTAATAAGTACTAACTAAAGGGGTTATTATATAATTAGTTACACTATTAATTTCTATTCAATAATCTATGTTAAACACTAATTTCTAGCAAATATTTGGTTGGGCTAAAGTAAGTATGTGAACTCTATATTGCACCATTTCAACATGGTAGATAATAAACCATTGAGTGCTACTATTTTTTGTGATCTAAGATATCTATTGAGAAGTCTCACATGACACTCTTAGAGATTGTAGACATGGATCATGTTCCTTATGCTATTGTATTTTAGAGTGTGATGTATGTTATGGTATATATTAGACTAGAAATCACCCAAGTAGTTAAAGTCTTGAGTCATTTATGACTAATCCTAGACAGAATCATTATGATGCAGTTTAGAGGGTCTTGATATATTTATGGGGTACATTTGAGCACTCTATTTCTTTATTATAGTGGTTCTATAGATGACTAGAAAACAATAGACATTCATAAATTGATAGATTCAAATTGAATAGGAGATGTCCATAACAAAATATATATCAATAGATATGTGTTCAATTTATTTAATGATGCTTTCGTTAGATGAATAAATAACAAGCTATTGTCATTTTAACTAATAAAATACATGTATTATATCCTATAAAATATGTTTTATAAATTTTATCATATCTTATACATGTATCATATTCTATACAATATTTATCTAATAGAATGCATGCATCATATCCCATTCAATATTTATTAATAAATTTATTATAACTTATACAATATTTATCTAATGAAATCCTAAACAATTCTCTATAACAATTTGCACCCACAAAATTAAAAAATTCAACTATCCAAATTTGGAAGTATTGATAATAAGGACATATCAACAAATAGTGGTTTAAATTAATGCAAGGGAATCGTAACACTTCAAAGAAAATATAAAGTAGTTAAAATTTATTAGAAAAATAATAACAATGATTATAGGATTGTTGCACATGACATTTATTTTAAAATAAAATAAAAATTCAGAAGTGTATTTTCTTAATCACAAGTTCAAATCATGCAGGTGATAAGATATATATGTCTCATTTGTAACTACTTCTTTTGTTGAGTACATAGAATACAAAGTAGTGACATATACTATAAGTCATTTGCAGATCCAAAAATAGATCGATCAGTATTGTGGACTATAAAAGAACCCAAGCCATTTATAAATAAAAAACAAATCGCCTAATATCCTTAACTATAAAAGAACCCATTCCAATTTCCCAAATGACCATCATGTCAACTTATAGCTCAGACTAGTTGGAAGCACCATCCATGTCTGCCCAAACTAATATATCCTCAGAGGAAAAAGAAAAATTAAGTTCCATTGTGCAACTAAAGTAGCCTTGGAATGAGACTTTGGAGTAGATTATTTGCAACCATCTTATATAGCCTTTCGGTTGGATGAACAGAGTCCCAAAACACAAAGGTGGATGCATCCCTGCAAGACGGTATCAATTCGTTGCACAGATATCCCACTTCAATTGTCCCCGATCCACAGCAAGCTTTTGCTACTTCCTCAAATCCTTCATACCCACATATGTTAAATACATCAGAAAGAAGTGCAAAATTGTAATACCCAAATACAAAAGATAAAAGAGAAAGAGTCCTTTTACCATATTTGGTAGGATTGAATATAGCTTCATAAGTAATTTTGTAGATATCACCATACACAGTTACAAGACCTGGAAGCTTATGGCTCAGGTTTTCAATGGTCGTTTGGAGCTCTCCATTATAGTGGAGAGCAATATCATTGTATTCCTCCATACATTGGCCAAGCCCCAATACATTCATGGTTCTTAACAAAGGCAAGCAACCTATGGGTGGAAGGCCGGCTACCAGAATCCTTCTAGCCCCAAGGCTATAAAGCTCCTGATCAATCAATAAAGTTATTAGTAAACAAGCTTTTAATGGCATATAATTCATTTTAAACTCAAACTGACCATTAAGCTGATATTCCAATTTACATACCTTAATGAAGCTGTCTGCTATGTCAATGAGAAAATCCACATACTCTGAAGGACTGAATTGTAACCTACGGATGGGAATTTGTAGGAAATTCTCTATGAAATCATTGGATCCTGTACTGATGAGATATAGGGCTTTGTTTATAACGTTTGATGCTCTCTGTTCACCAAACATTTGTTTCAAAAGTAATTGGTACTCCTTGAAATACTCTATTTCTTTCCACATGGGTATAACATTCTGTAAAACATTTAACTATCATTAATTAGCATTATATTCCCTGTCTTTCATGAATGACTATTGATTAAACCTTTTACTAAATGCATATTCAGTGAATTTGTACTACCAAAATAGATGCTGTCAGATTGTCATATCCAGTCCCTGCAGATGCAAAGCTCACACCAGTCACCAAGTCTTGAGGGCTGAGATTAGGATGCAAGTATGGAGGCACTGTCTTCTTAACTCCGAGTCCCTCAGCTGCAAAGAAAGCCCATTTTAGTGACTTAAAAATGGCCTAACCAAACTATTATGTACGGCTAATTGCATTCCTGAATTCTGCAAAGAAAACCCATTTCAGTGACTTAAAAATGGCCTAAGCAAAATACTATGTACAACAAATTGCGTTCTTTAATTCTGCAACAATATGCAACTGGCATAAACCAATTGATAAGTACATCATTTATGAAAAATTGGATATATTTTTATATTAAAAGTAATTAACACTACATTAACAATGCATATAAAGTCTTAATAACAGTCTTAATATCAAAAACAGTCTTAAGAATAAAGAACCAGCAGCATAGCATGTCATATGAAAAATTGCACATGTAATTTCTGTAAATAAATAATTATATCTATGAAACATTACAGTGGCCTAATTCAAACACTAATTACATCATATTGCATTTTTTAGTTCTGCAGATAAAATTCTTTTTTTTTGGGAAGATTTTATATCATTGTGTTGATATCTCTTTGGCTGAGAGTCAAGGACTGCAGGATACCCATTCACCAAAATTGTTTGAGACAAAACCCTGACCTCATATCTTATATCATACCTGTGCGGTTTGAACTTCGGTCAATGGTCATCATCCTCATCAATTATGGTCAATCAATTGAACGACAACCTTTTGATTAAAACCCATTTGAAAAACACATATACTACCAAAATCGTATATTAAGTACACCCATTCCATGAAAAAATCATATGCTAGTTCTGCAAATAAAACCCAGTCCAGTTATATGTAAATAATCTAAACCAAATATTAAGGACAAATTGCATATCATATATTCATTAAACATATATGCATGCTCCTACCAATAAAGTCTGTAGCCAGCCTTCCATTGCAGAAGCGGCCTGTAGCATGATGATCAATGAAGTCCCTTCCGTATGGAGGAAAATTACTCTTGAGAACTGTGTGAATATAGTTGTTATTGCCTGGGTCAGAGGTGGAGTCCCCAAAGACCAGAAGGGCTGGTACTGATGTTTTATTTGCTGCAATTGACTGAATACAAAGTACCAAACACACTGTTATTATTAAAGTTGGCCATCTAGCAGATACTGTGGCCATGGATTCTTTCTCACCTACAACTTTTCCTGTTGTAATAGGAGAATCTAAAGTAATGGCAGCCTGACTCCATAAAAGTTTAGGATCCCTCAATTCATATAAGCTGACAGAAACAATAAAACAAGAATTGGTAGTATATTTATTGCCTCAGTGCCCCTATTGAATGCCTATACCTGTATTTGAATAATTGAAGCAACAATTTGCTCTTCTGAGCAACCTTCTAATTCTTTTGATTTCTTTCTATTTAAGTATTGTTTATTCCCTTAGTTGTTGGCATTTCCTTTACCTAAGCTTTACATTAGCAAACAATTAATAGCAGGCTCTCACCTCCTCGTCATGTAAAATGTTGTCCCATCAAAAAAATCTGCCTCTTATTTAATTTTTTTGTATTACAGTTAATTCCAAAGTTGTTATCATATTTCCTTGACTCCAAAAGCCATGCTTCGTTGTATTTATCACTACTTTTCTGTGACCCTCTTATTATCATAGAGGCTTAGTTTATGAAAAAGACATGCCATTATGAGTATTGTGGGTTTGTTGGGTTATCATCCAATTTGACACTTCCACACGGCTAGTCGGTGGGCATGTTTTGAGAGTTCACCTAATGTAGACAAATAAAAAATAAATTAATAATATTTCCACTAGAGATGAGTATTACAGAAGTATGCCTGTTATAGGAGGCTCTAAAGATGACATGATCGATGGAAACGGACATTTCAGATCGATGGAAACGGGCAGCTCATTTGTAGGTTCAGGGTAAGGTCTCGTGGAGTGGGCATCTTAAAAAATTTCAGGGGTGGTGGTGTGATTTTTTAGGAATATTTTAAATCTGGTGGTCCCATGAATTTAGTGTGCAGTTCAGTTCAAAAGTTTAAATTCCAGAATCTAAGGAAGCTGGTGGTCTCATGGACATGCAGAGGTAAAAAGAAACAAAATAAACTTCATTTTCCCTCAAAAATATTGCGGATGTTTGACAAGTGGCAAGTTAAATTCTTAACTGGTGGGGTAATTTCTAGCCCCACCCCATTTGCACCTGCTTAGATTCCAAATAATCCTGTATGGGCAACGATTTTTCTAGAGAAGATTCCAAATAACCCTGTAGCAATTTTTTTACTTCTTTTTGGGACCTCCTCTTTCTTGAAAATAGAAGTGAAGCCCCCCTCATGGGACCTTACCCTTATAAAGATAATTAGAAATACCAACAAGATAAAAAGAAATACCAACAACACTAGTGAAAACCACCTACACTTACTAAGAATGTATTAAGAAGGTATGCCAACAATATGATGATTTATAGATTAGGATCTGTTTAAGAGGTGCCTTTTTTAAGGTGTAAAAGTATTTTTTAAGTTTGTATAAAGGAATTTTTTGAATTTTTGGAAAGTAATTTCACATAATAGTTATCAAGTTTGATTATTTTATAATGGTAAGGTATGAAGGAGTTCATAAGATAAGGTCATTCAGTTTATTATTTGTGTTGATTAGGTGTACTATTAGATTCCCAATAGCCTAGTTCAAAAAGTGAAAATCAATAGAGTTTGTTGAGAGAAAGGAGTTCAAAGGTAGGATATCAAATCTTGTCTAATAAGAAGTTTTGTAACTTATGTTGATATTCTTGATTAGGAGTAAGTCATTGCATTTCAAGTTTGACAATATGAACTTGCAATTGATGTATGTCTTATTTAATTTTCAAAAAGATATTCGTCATAGAAGTGAAACATCAAATCAATTGAATCTAATGAGTATTTTATATAGTTAGGACAATGCTTGAAATATTATAATATTATGTGAATGCGATATATAGTGTCACAATAGTATTTAGTGTACATTCATCATTTTTGCACTAAATAGTAAGAAAAGCAATCAATAAGTTGAAGTCCAATGTGTCTATAATAATAATAATAAGAAAATTTGGGAAGGGAGAACTTGTCATGGCCCCTTTCCAAAAATATCATTTATTAGATATAGTAATTCTCAATATCCAAAAATAGTAAGTCAAGACACGTGATAATTCAAGAAAATAATATTAATTTAATATTTCTCCAATGTAAATTACATTTTGAGTAAATATTAAATTAATATCTTATTGAGGAATTGGATTCTTGGAATATTCCTTGGCATCTTTGTACATGTAGTGTAATAATGGTTCTTGTAATGGTTTATGATGAGTTTATGACAAATGTCATAAACACATTTATTTGTCGTAAACATATTTTCTTAATTCACATACAAGAATCCTCCCATTATTGGCATGGGATTTGAGCACCCATTTTAGAGTTTGAATTTGGATAAAATATGAAAAACATATCATTTTGCATTATTCACATTTTCACTTTATGATGAAGCTTTGGCTTGTTGTTCTTCAGTGGTTGACAAACCACTGAAGACAAAGACTTTTAGGCGGGATGTTCAAGGTCTTCATGGTGATATAAGGTTAGGATACTAAGGATTTATAGGAGTAATCTCATTCATAAGTTACCATTATGCATAAAAGTTGCAATTTTGTTGGTTGTTTGTAATGTGTTGCAAGATTTTGTCTTGCAGGTGTGGTGGTGCAGTTTGCAATAGTTTGGTGAGTATTTTGTTTTGTAGAAGATATTTTTTGGTATGAGAACATGGGTTTTCTTTTGCGTGATTACTTTCCAGTGTTGTGGGAAAACTGTGCAATTTTGTGAGGTTTTAGTGAGCTTTTATATGTTTTTCACGTGGTTTGCACACTTTGTGCCCATCCTGTTTGGAGTGAATTTGTTGTAGAAGTTTGGTATTTCTTGTAGTTCAAGTTGTTTTTCATGAATATGATTGTAATATCTATGTATTTCTATAACAAATATTGAAATTAATCTTAATTTTTAGTTTATGGTGTTTGGAAACAATTTGGGTTTTAATCTCTATTTGCGCATACATTGTTTTGATGAATCTATAATGAGAGAATAGAATTACTTTCAAACTCGATTACTTTATATTTAAGGACATTAGAGTGGTACTAAATTGGTTTAATGTTATATCTCTTGCTACAAAGATAGTTAAAAGTTTATATTTTATAATCTAAGACACTATAATGTACCATGTACACATGAATTGAGAAAAAAAAAAGTCTCTAAGTAGGATTAACCAACTAGGTGTGAATAAAAGCCATAAAGTGGCTAGATGACTAGAGACACTTTTTGTAAAAACACCCACCTTAAGTACAACTTAGAGAGGAAAAAATAATTAAGATGGGTGTCAAAAACTAGGCTTGATAAGATACCCATGTATAGTAAAAGTCTAGATCACAAATAGAGAAAGGGAGAAAACCTTATAGATGAAGGACACACAATATACTGAGGGAGATTGAATCAATATATCCAATTTTCTCTCTATGTTAAACATTAATTACCATTAATAACTTTCTCCAATCAATAAACATGAATCTACAAATCTATTTATCTTAAGTTCTGCAATGATACAACAACTAAAACATGTAAAACAACACACATCCACACAATGATCACCAAATATACGTGAAAATCCAAAATGGGAAAAACCACAGTGAGAAAAGTTGCTTGGCTCTATTGCCCAAATCCATCCTCATAAAAATAATGAATCACTTACATAGATTAGGTAGGCATCAACCTACCGAAGACACCAATCTCCTTACTCTACTTTAAGCACCAACCTACTAGTGACACCGATCTCAAATCCCTAGGTCTGAGCAACAACTCAGTAGCTAGGACCTTAATCTCAACAATAAAAATTTATAGTTTTAAATCAGCTTCCATACACTCTCCTTTGTAGCTTATTATATTTTGATAGTGGCACACATGAATCAAGAAATCACTCTTTGTCTCATTCTATAGATCACATGATATGAACTTGTATCCTTAGAAGTACATCAATATCGCATTCAACACACATGAAATAAAACTAAGACATCCATATATATGTGTCACAAAAATAACTATAATTACAAGTCGGCCACACAACTTTCTTCATCAATTATGTAGTAGGCAAGGTCCTAATTAGCACATGCACAAATCAATCTAAAGGAACACACCACATGCTTCACAAGGAATCTTAAGTAGGTCCTAAATTTTGTCCATGCATAATCTCCAATAGACACACACACTACGCTTCATCCTCAAGTCAATCATATCAAACATGTAATAGGTCTGGCCCAAGAAACTCAGACATGGTTCCAAAAAAAATAAACACGTCATGCAAATCCTACTAAGGGTCAATCTACTATTAAGGAACATCCACCCTTAATTTCTAGAAGTGCATACATGCAAAACAATTGTCGCTTCACTCTAGAACACAAACAAGGTCTATCAACAACACAGTGGATAAACTGGTGAAACAAACATTGTATTCCACTACACCAAAATTCTGGAGATATTGGATAGTGATAGAAAATGTGTATGAATACTCTCCTTACAAACTAGAAGTCACAACTCTTAAGCATTAGCAAAAGCGAACCTTTACAAGCTACCAAAGAAGGCATATTCGATGGTTAACTACAACCAATTGTTCGAAATAGACTTCCAAAACACTTTCATCGCTTTGAATAGATGCACCATGATAATACAAACATGTCTCAACCAATTTTGTAGTCATATCAATCAATGGGACTACTGAAACTCAAAATTCTCTAACATGACAAGTAATCTTAATTCTTCATTCTTTTGGATATAAGAGAAGTAAGCAACATGACTAAAACTCCACATAAGACATTTATCCTCACGCTAGTACATTTGGGGCTGATTTCTGATGGCCTATCGTTGGAATTTCGACTGTTTTTTGTTGGACTGTCGTCAAATGAAGTCGTCGAAAACTCGTCGTCGATCATTCTGACAGTGCCATCTAACGTCAAAATTTCGATGACATCCTAAACTCTTCCAACGAGATAATGTCATCAGGTGTAAAGCATCCTTGTTGGATGGACGTTAGAATTTCGACGCCTACCAGGAACTTGTACCGATGAGGATTACGACGAGCGTCCGACAATAGTGTCGTCGAACATACAGCATCCTCGTCGGATGTTTCGTCGATTGGCGTCGAAATTCTGACGCCTGCCAGGAACTATGCACCGACGACGATGTTGTTTGTCCGACGGTTTGGTTGTTGGTGCAAAGTTGGGAGGATGTCGGAATTCTGACGGTGATTTTTTTTAATTAAAAAATAATAATACGCATACCAATTATAATGGTGCTTGTTGGTTCCCTTTTAGCATGTCCTACTAGATGTACCCAAGTAGTTCAATATCAAGTATGCTAGGATGAATTTCAATGCCATTTGGAATGCTACATGAAGCCACATTGATATTTTATCCATTAATGGTATTCATAATGCCAAGGGTGGTAGGTTGAGAGGGGTAATAAAAAATGACAGGAATGCGGTTTGAAGGTAGGGGTTGGCAAAAGGGATCGATGATGGCATGTACAACTCTAAAGTACCAATGAAGAGATGAGTGAAAAAAAAATTAATGGTTGGGAGATGTGGTAAGGGAATTTTAAATACCTTGATGGGGATAGAGAGAGAAGTAAAATTGAGAAGGGAGTCATTTTGGGAAGGTTAACTTTGTCACTCTAATTTCTTACACAAACTCGTGAGATTTACTATGCTTTCATACTTTGACCTATAGGGGACTTAAACCAACACTTGGAAGATAAAGGGGAAGGATCTACATGAAAAGTGATATCAAGGAAAGTTTCAAGGTCAATAAATGTGCATTTCAATCCATGACATGAGTTACATGAAAAGGGTACATGACAAGTCTAACCTAACCAATTTATCTTTCCCTCAAGGAATTCAAAGCTTGGATATTCAAGAAAGTGTGGGCCTTCCCATGTTGCATCCTTAGTAAGAATATTATTCCATCTAATCAAGTACTTGGTTATGGTTTTTCTCTTGAACTTCCTTTTTTTAGTCTCTATGATTGTCTTAGAGACCAAGATGAGGATGTATCTTCGAGGAAGGTTCAATATGTTTTCCTAGTGCCCTCTTCAATTAGAATATATAAAACACATTATGCATTTTAATTTCCTCTAGTAATTACAACTCATACGCTACCTCAACTACCTACTTTTGGACCTTATATGGCCTCTAAAAGTGAGGACCGATTTTTTCATATTTGATTGCCTTTATGAATGACTGCTTGCAAGGCTACAATGAAAAAAATACCAACTCTCCTATTTCAAATGTTTCATCCATATGATGGCAATCAACACACATATTTTTGTTGATTTTATGGTTGTCGGTGATTATTTTTGAGTGACTTCAAAATGTATTAGCCTTGTAGGATCAAGTCACTTCCTCCTTGGAACCTATTATCAAAATAAACATGGTCAACAAAATTTTTAATCTTCATACCCATATAATATCATGAAGGGGTTCAACTCAATGACAATATGATGAGTTGTATTATAGTGGTACTTCCCCAAGGGGAGCCTTTTTATCCATGCATTTTTCTAGTCCATTGCATAGTTTTTTATTACATGCAGACCTAAACAATAGCATAAATCTATGTCATATTTTAGGTGCCTACACACTATGTTAGAAAACGTCTCACTATGGTAGGCAACTAGATGCTAATGTTAGCCAAGATTGCTCCCCATACATGCTCTAAGGAATCTATTTTGATCTCAAAAGATTGCTACAAATCAAACAAAACAAAGAGTGGTACTTCCTCTTATTCAATATAAAATTTCAATTCAACCACAGTGTCCTAGGATCATCCCTAATGAAACCAGAAAGGGACTAGTAAAACATCATTCACCAATTACTATTTCATGTATATTGAGATAGCTAACTCGATCTAGAAATTCCAGTATTGAAGGAGGTAATCGGAATAGCTATACCGAACATCGATATTGAGAAGCTTGTCATAATAACTAACAAGGGCGAAATAACAACATTTCGCAATAGCGATTCAAGGTGAAGTTGTCCTGACGAAGAAAGTATAAGTGTATTTGAGATTATCGGGATAACTTGTGAAGTCAGAATAACATATTAGAGACATTTTGACCAGTGGGAAGTATCCCGATGACATGTAAACAAGGCGGTATCGGGGAAACTATCCCGACTATACACCTATGGTTGGAAGATTGATATCGATGGAATCTATGGCGATACAGAGAATGATGGCCTTACCGGCGAAGCTGATAAAAATCAGAGTAATTTAGGATCATCAAAAGGCCGATAGAACATCCTATCCTGATAATGAATATATCTAATAACATTGGAATAAGACACTCTGATAATGCATCCTCTTCTAAGTACCTTTATCGGTATAACTTATAAAGATGGGATAGCATCTTTCTGCTTCGCCGATGGTAAAGGTGATTTCGATAAAGCACTGCTTAAGAGGTATTCGGGATAACTTACATAAGCGGAATAGCACATGAAAGTCGCTCTAATAAATGAAGTTATCCCAATGCTTTACAAATGAAACAACGTCAGGAAAGTTATCTCGATCTGATATTCACAAAACAAACAACTCGATAGCAAACAAGAGAAGGATAAAACCCTTATCGGGATAACTTGTAGTTTCGGGAAAATGAACTTTGGGTATGTCGATAGTTAAAACGATGTTGATGGACACCGACCAAGACATTATAGGTGCAGGCAGATAAAAAATAAAACAAATTGAAGATTACTTGTCGAGATAGCTCAAGTCGAAATGACACAAGAGGCAGACGGTTACTAATTGAAGATTACTTGTCGAGATAGCTCAAGTCGAAATGACACAAGAGGCAGACGGTTACTAATATAACCATATTTATCTATGGCAACTAATTTGTCAGAAAAGCACCAAATTTGGAGCTGTGACGGAAGGAGTTAAGCCAATGTCCTACATCATCAGGAAATTCAAATTTCTAAAAGATGGCACATTGATTCATAGAGTTAAGGCACATTTATTGTTGCACAAAAGTCGCTTTCTGAGAAGAGTATTCTGGAGAACGTTGCATTCATAATTACAGATACTTTGAGACGATATTGAGGCAGGTTGAAGGCATATTGGACAATGGTGAGTAAGTGCTCTGATTGATTCCCTTGTTATTGTTTCAAATAGTCTGTTAAATTGCCTGTGAAATAGAAAACCCTAGTGGTGTTGCAAAGAGACAGAGAGGGGAAAAAAGCAGGGGTAAGGGAATGAAACAAAAAACAGGTGGGACAAGTCCTAAAACTAAGGATAAAGATAGAAAACTAAATCAAGACTTGCTAGATCAACTGCCAGGTTCCACTCCAAAGCCTAAGAGATCTGCAGAGTGGAAATTAGAGGATAATTATACTAATGTGGGAGACGTGTACACAACCATCAGCGTATAAGAATTATTTTTGTTTCACTATCACAGACGAGAGAAACCATAACCCATTTGCAATCCATGGCAGTTAGGTCTGGGAAAACTTGTAGTCCCAAATGTCTTTGTTAATATTGATCTTCTAGAATTGTTAGCATTGAATTTTAATCCAAACAAAAGAGCAATATGTGACCGAGATGGAAATCCTTGCTTCTTCGTGTCATGAGAAGCAGTTTCTGAGGTTTTTGATTTGCGTGGAGTTTATGACCGTCCCATCATTCTTGAAAATTTACTGGAGGAATACAGAAGATTGGATACCACTTATGTTGGGTGGAGATTACCATTTCATTTGTTGAATTTTGAGGTCCTGTTGGAAACAGAGGAAAGTCTGACATTTCATGTAAATCTATTCAAGGACTACTTCAAATACACACATTATTCAGCAGGACAAGTACTGGGGATAAATACTCTAGATTTCATGAGAATTGAATATGTGGTCATTGCAGCAGACATTCAATTGCAGAAAGCCAGAGAATTTGACTACGCAACATTCGTGGTTGAACAAATTGTCCTTGGACTCACAGCCATCCAGAGGGACTCTGCAAAAATTCACTTCTCGTACTATTCCCTACTTATGCATATGGTGCTATTCTATGGGCACGAGATGGGTCTATGGCCTGAAGAGATGAAGATAAGAAGACATGATGATAACAACCATTCTCTACCAGTCCAATTATGGACTTCAATATGGGATTGCAGATTTGTCAGATCTAATTACATTCATTTTGAAGAATATTTTGTTAAAACACTTTATAGGTTTTATAGTTATCCTTACCACTCTGCATTTTCAGAAGATGTAAGGAGATTCTTAAGGCCTGTAGACTTTGGGGGACCAGAAACTGTCAAACACAATTGAGGAGACTGGTACTGCTTCTCTGATGTAACCATGATAAGGGTTTATGGCTTTGAAGATGCCCCACTATTGTTGCCTAAAATAGTTCCCAACAAGATAGCTTATCTGGAGATCACAAAGCAATTGGGGGAATCAAATTCTATGCATCTGGCTTCACATGATAAGCAATCATTTCTACCTCGGACTCTATGCATAGGAGAATTTGTTGTAAATGGAAGAGAAGGGCAAGAGCTCACATGGAACAAATTATTCCATTATAACATGAAATTGGGAGCACCAAGAAAGGGCTTTGACCCAGAGGGGTATATTCATTCGGTGAGAAAAAGGAAGAAACTAGGTGCCTATGAACACATCTTGTATCTAAGAGATGATGTGATAAGAAATTTGGATGAAAATGATGTTGAAGTGGCTATAGATGATCACAATAGAGATGTTGAAGAAAAGGCTAAGGAGAAGAAGACTGTAAACATATCATCTTCAGAGGATAAGGAATCATAAGAGGAGGATGAGCTCTCATTTGAACAATTCTCTAAAATACTGACTGAGGAACACATGTCGCCTGTAAGAGATCCTAACGAAGGAACCCTGGTGGAAGATGATCCAAGGCAATCGGCATGTGACATTCTGATATCTGATGATGATTTCATAGCATCTCCTGAGTTCATGTCATTTTTATATAGGATAAAAGGGAAAACAATCACAAAAAATGTCGATGAGGTCAATACCTCCAATGAAAGGCAATTATCTGTCACCTTAGAAAATGAAGTATCACAAGAAATGTCTCTAATGACTCCTGAAAAGGGGAGGAAGCTTCTAAAGGATGTCGGTGTTTTTATTTTTCCTGGGTGGGATATGAATTCATCCCTGACCTTTGACAATTTTCTCCATGATGTTGGTGCCAAGCACAAATTATCTCTTGAGGGTGTGACCCAAGTGTATATGGGATCACTATACAACCCTAAAAAGCATGCTATGCAAATATGGTCACTATATCCTCCAAGCAAAAAGCCTATGGTTATTGATACTCAGAAGGCCTTCGGGCACATTATGACCTTACAGGTTGGAGAGGCAGACCCATGATGATAGCAGATTTAGGGGTAAACATAGCCAAACTGAACAAAGCACAGATTCAATTCTTGGTGAAATAAAACCAACCGAATAAGCTTGAAATTATAAAAATTAGAATAAAGGTTGATCAACTTAGAGAAATGATGAAACAGGGGGAGCCACAAAGATTGTTAATACAGGGTGAATCTTCCCAAACCCAAACCAAGGTTGATCAATTGAAGGAATAAAACTATTTACTGCAGGCTCAGTTGAAGACAACAAAAGTGAAACCATGTCAGCCCTGATTCAGAAAAGATTCACTAATATGATGACATGGATGGATAAATATTGGGTTACATACAATAAGAACCACACTTTCATAGAAAACATGAGCGACTGGATAAGCAGCTACATGAGAAAATCCTGGAATTGCAAAATAGGGATGAGAGACAGCCTAGTGATATACAGAATTGTGAAGATTTCATAAAGGCTCACAAAGAATACCTAGAGGAGTTGATAACAGAAGTAGCAGCCTTCCTCGATGCTAAAACATACAGTATTCCTTCATTTCTCAGCAATAATGGAGAACAAAAGGAAAAGGTGGGTTGGACCTATGACTGCCAGCATATACTCTAGAATGCACTAAAAGCAGCAGAAGACCAGGATGTTGAAAAGGTGGCAGACTTCGTAGAGAGCATGGCTTTGATGGAAGTAGAAGCCCGAGACACCATCCATGATTGTGATACCAGATACAATGAGAAGTATCTAGCACATCTAACTAGTGTGCATTTGTGTTTAGATAAGTGATTAGTTGTTAGTTCTCTTTTGTTTTCAAAAGACTTGAATCAAAAGGCATGACCTTTTGATATGTTATATAATATTCGATGTAATCATTTGATAGGGGAGTTTTTTGGTAGGAGAAAATAAATTAAAAAAAAGCGAAGAATAGTTTTTCTTTCTACACTGAAGAACAATACATTATTTTCAGATTAATACAAAGCCGGTTCCTTTATTTGCAAATGGTGTTATGGATTCTTTCATTTTGAAAATCAATTCTCTGTTATAATCATCTATAATTGATTATTGCTACTCTAGATCTCTGTGCAAAAAGGTTGTGTGTTATACTATTTTAGTGGTGGAAAATAGTGATTCATTTGCAAAGTTGCATGCAATTTCAAGGATGCAAGTAGTAGCAAAATCCATTAGAGGATGTGAGTTATGATGCACTTGCAAATCCAAGATGCATAAAAAAAGTATACAGAACTAAAGAAAAAGACAATAAGTTCTTGAATGAATAGTTCAAAACACGAAGCAAAAAAGAACAAATGAATAGTTTAAACCATGAAGCAAAAAAGAAAGTTAGAATCAGTAGTAATATTATATCACTTGGTACCAATTTGAATACTTGGTTCCTCCCCCTATTACCTATAAGATAATACTATGCTCTAGATGTCAAAGGAAATTTGGTCATGTGCATTGACCGCTACAATTTGGAATGCAAAAGAGGGAATGTACCTGACAGACCGCTACAATTATAAGAACAAAGAGATTCTATGGCACTGAAAGGTTGCAATCGTAGCCTATGGTGTGGCCATAATCCTTGTTGCAGCAATAACGAGATGTGAGGTAACAGTTATAAATTTTGGATGAACTCAAAGAGACATTTACAAATACAACCTACCCTTTATAATACCTAATTGAAAAAATGGATGCAATGCAAGTCCTTGTATCGATAATGTCTGGCAGATAGTAAAAAACTAGAACAATAAATTCCATATAAAAATGGTTAGACTTAAAATGATAAGGAAAATTTAAAAATGCTAAAGAAAATGTCAACTAATAAAAAAAATTTACAAGGATGAGGCATATTCATAACTTTTGCAGTCTCGCCATGGATATCAAGACTAGAAGCAACTCATAATGTTAGTGTACATACAAGACAAAATTTGAGTTCATTATACCCAGCAACTTGTGGTGTTGTTCGTGTTGGCTCTGTTGGACCCTGCAATTAAGATTCAATATACATTATTCAATAAGATTAATTGTGCAACATAATGAACTATTGAAAAGTGTGTTATCTTATTGAGATTCGCTTGGTTTCGAAAATAGTTTAATATTCTCTACTTAACAGGGCCAACCACGTGAAGGTGGAAGCTCATTTGGCCCCACCCTCCCGCTAACATCACTCTAAATTCCCTGTTAACATCTAACATTCATTCATTCTTTCTACCAATACTAAAATATAACATTCATTCATTAATATCACATAACATTCATTAACACATAACATTAATTAACATGCAACATTCATCAATATTAATTAACACATATCATTCATAACCATTCATTAGCACATAATTACATTCATTAACACATAAAAATCAATCATTATCAAATAAGGTAGATTACAATCATTTCTTTTTTTGTTTTTTCTTTGAAGCTATGTAAAGAATAATTGGAGCATTGTGTTCTCCATCATTTCCCCCCTCTTCAGTTGTTCTTCCCTCTGCTCGTGATCTTAATGTATGTCGTGTCCTATATTGAGGACGAGGACACTGAAGTGAAGGGGGGTCCTCTGCAATAACAGAGAAATGGGTTAAATTCAAAACATTTTTTATTATTGTTAAAAGTATTTCATTAATTTAAAGAAAATAACCGTGGTGCTCTTTACTTGATGGGGCCACATCATTTTTTCTAGCCTCAACCTCAACATGTTGAACACCCTCTAGATCCTCTGGAGTTGAAATACTAAAGGTTACATTAGTGTTGAACACCAATTGCAATTAAATTTGTTTCAAGGAATAATAGTGGTCCTCTTTACCTGATTGGGGAACATCACGTTCCTGATATTGTGTACTCAGATCATGCTCCACTTGGTCACCACCAACTACATGCTCTAAAATATTAACAAAAAAGGTTACATTAATTACTACACTAATTACAATTTAAGATGTTTAATTGTATTAATAATTACATAAATAATTTTGAATAGCAAATGAATACCTCCACTACTGGGATGCACATCTGAACCTTCATGTGCAGGTCATGTTTCACGATCAACATGTTGCATTCCAATGTCATGGGCATTGTTATCATTGCTTGCTTATTTAAAACAAATATATTCACTTTATGTTGGAACTCAACATCAATTAGATTATTGGTAAAGTATTCAATTTGAAACAATTTTCATTTAGCTTATTTACCTGTGTGACAGATGCACCAGAATCTTGTGTTTGCCCACTCAATTCTCGTAGCCGTTCAGCCACGACTGTATAGCCTTGTTGGTAGGCAGTTATCTTGTCATCTTTTGTGGGCGCTCTATTGAATCCAGAGCCCTGCATTTTTGCTTAGTATCGTGAATTTTTCTTGCATTGTTTGATATAAAAAAATCGTTTGCAATTTATAAATATTGTGATGTGATATTTCATTTACTGATACTTACAATTTGTGCGGCAAGTTTCATATAACCACCAGAGCTGAGATTGTGTTGCCTGTGTTTTTCTTGTCTTGCCTTGGTTGCCTTTGACGTGTCACTCAATCTATGGAAAGTTTGAAATATGTTAGATTATATAAATATAAAGAGTAATTAATTAGTACATAATTACATTCTTAATAGTATCCCATACCTTCTTTTGGCATCTGCTGGTGTATTTCCTTTTTTCCTTTCAATTCTCTCCTTGGCATCCAAAATCAGGTCCTTCCACTCCCTCTCTGGAATCATGGGGGGATGCTCTTACTTTACGTTCTTCTCTAAATGGGACCTATATTGGTCCCTCACATACTTTAGATATGTGCCAACTTTTTCAAGGAGCTTGGTTTTGTCGAATGTGTCATTTCCAAACAGCTCAACCATACAGTTTATCAATTCATCTTTTAACCTTTTTTCTTAGTCATTCCACCTTTTAAATAAAAAACAAAACTGTTAGATTCAGAAATGAACTGAAGCTACCTTTCTTATGGTTCAAGAAATGGATCAAAGGAAAACTATTCTAGCAATGATATGAAATTGAAATAGTGGATTAGGGTTAGTTCACATATGATGTTCCACCTTTTACGTATGGTGGGCCCAAATATCTGCAATGCAATGTCATTAAGATTTTTATAAAAAATATCATTTCCTGCAAAAAAATTCATGGGATCATTAGTCCAAAATGAGTGATCAGTAAGTAAATTACAATTAGACTATATATAATACTAATTTTAAAGTACTTGGAACCTTATGTATCTTTAAGGGAATCAATTATTCGTCGCTCACCACCAATGTGGCCTGCAACATTCCCGTACTAGCAATACGAGAAGATCCAGGAAATGATGGTATGTTATCAGCAGTAGTCACCTCTGGCGCATCCTCGTGTGCATCTCCTGCTGCAGAAAATGAATCCACTTTGAAATGACCCCAAGAAAGAACGCTTGAAGGGAAATAAACACATAACAGAAGATAGAGCAAAAGAGAGATCTACCAACAGTGGGCGGGCCAACATGACGTGTAGTAGAGGATGTTTGCATGATGTGTGTTGCCAACATTGTAGTCGGCAATACAGGTAGGGCTAACGTCTGAGGAGGCGGCATTTTGCACAGGAACACTGACAACACCTGAAGAATAATACATTAAATATATGAAAACTACAAGAATTGTAAACAAGGATGATCCTTTATTATGAACATTGACAGTATCAAGTATAATGTGTTTTGGTACTCAATGTGATAAGCCAAGCAAGTGATAATCCAAGAAAATCGTCATCACCTGAACTACCTGCAATACCCTGATCATGGCCACCAGGTTGATGAGGATGCATAAAATCTTGTAAAAACAACACACGCATATTTTAGTTAATGACATAAAAGAGAATAAAATATAAACCATTATTGAACTTTTGTTATAATTAAAGCTTTCATTACTGCTTACTTGAAGGTTTTGTGTTGTCTACATCAAATGTTGCACCCTCTCTTTTATTTTATCGGTCTGATGGCTCATAGATGCCAAAGCAAGAATCTCTCTATTAATTTTTGTAATAGACTTTTTAATCATTTCTATAGGGTTTGTGGTTGATGTGATGTCATTATCACATAATAATGTTGAGTCCACATCCCTATAGAGGTGACGATGTACTGCGGGTCCCTTTCCCTTTCCCTGAACATCCGTCTATGACAAGAATATTATTAACACTATCAAAATTACTCCAAAACACTCAAGAAAAGAACATAATAATGTAACAGTTTGCTTCTATCTAATTTGTAGAATTACAATGAGGCTTACCTTCTCGGTAGAAGTGTCGCGACCTACATCCCTGTCTGTGCGTGATGGATCCATGTCGCCCTGTGACAAAGAAAAAATATAAAAAACATTAGCGAAATGAAACCAATAGACTTAGCAAAAAAAATTAATAATAAAATGGTATATTGGAGTCATTAATTGGAGGTTGGTTAATTTAAATGGTATATGGTACGTACCACCCCCATGATAGTAACTTTGTTTGTATCTATATGATTCAAATTGTAATCGATTAGCAGTGCTTCCCCTGCACTTATTGATTTTATCTCACATACGAATACATGATTTCCCTTGCATGCCTCAAATATGTAATTGGGTTGCTTATTAGTTGACCCAGGTCGCATACTATTTATAAAACCTACAATATTCCTCTTTTCTTTTGGCCTTCCATCAATGTATACAGCCATTTATTTACTTTGATCATTATCTTTATGTTGTATTTAATTTACTGAAAGTTCATACCTACGCATACTTTTTTTATATCGAACAATCTGCATCCAGCTTTTGTAATTGTAACAAGGTCCGACATACTCCATCAATTCAACAACTTTGTTGTAACAGACCTTTATATCGTCCATGGAAAATAGGTCCAAACCATGTAACGAGGAAGGTGCTATGCGATATATCCTCTCTTTAACACAAAACCGGTGTTTATTGGAGGAATTTCCTTGCGTACCCATTGTTTCTCTAGATGTTTGTACCTAAAGGGTACCTCGATGTCGCCTTTGGTCTCATCATGATAAGAACATGAACCCCTTTGAGCAAGGAAAAATTCCATGCGTTTATTGAATTTTCTTCTAATCTTTTGACCTCTAGTTGATCTCCCTATTTTAGACCTACTACATGTCTCACTTTCGTCGACTATTCCTACATTTCCCTCACTCGACGAAGACACATCTGACAAATACCTATTTGGTGGTACCTGCACTCCATCAAATGAGAGAGTTAGTTGGTAATGAGAGAGATATTTTGCAAATGAGGGTAATGTTGATGAAGAAGTCGGCCCTTAAGTTGACTTTGAGATTAAAAATTGAATAAGTCCAACTGGGGCCTCAAGTGTTGATAACTGTATTAGATTTGCTGCTAATGTCGAGGTTTGAAGAACTGAGGAAGTTTGTTTTCGTACTAATTTTTAAAAATAAACTATTTATATAGGGTGTATTGACTTATACCTATCGATCCATGAGACTGTACAGGATCCTCGTCAAAGGGGTTCAGGTTCTTGCACATGTAATTCAATTATCTTATGTTAGCTAAAAATTACATCATACGTATACTAAAAATTACATAGTACACAACATGAATTTTGTAGACAAGAAGAGTATTAAAAAAATAAAATATGTTGTCATCATAATCATTGTAATTTTTTTAATTCCTTACCTTTACTTTATGTAGACTATGCAAGATCCCCAACTAAAGGGTTGACGAGGTCTATAGTCAATTACCTATTTCCACCAAGGGTGATAACATCACACAAAATATATACATGAAATCAGCACCATTAATTGAGCATCATAACTATTACATTTGTAAGTTGATAAACAATAAATACATATGTATCATAAGCATCACATATGTATCATCATATATGTAATTGAGCATCATAAGCATCACATATGTGTCATCACAAACATGTAATACATCACATATGTATCATAAATCACCATCCATCACATAGCTAATAAACAATCCACATTCTATAAATAAACACAAAGTTCAAAAAATGTCACATGTATCATCATAAACATGTAATCCATCACTTATGTATTTTAAATCAACATCCATCACATAGCTAATAAATAGTCCAAATTCCATAAATAAACACAAAGTTTAAAAAATGTCACATAAATAGTCACTCTCCCTATCTCCATCTCTTCGGGGTGGCATAGTTCTACTATTAGGACCTGCTAGAGGTGGAACATGAAATAAAAACATTAAAAGGTGCATTATGAATTAATTATGTAATGGCATTAGAATTACAAAACATAATGAATTAATTATGTAACCATATAAGTGAAATAAATTTCTATCAAGAAATCAATATTAAATAGATAATATACTAATCGCATTCCTCATAAATTTCATTCATGTCATTGATCTTCTTCTTCATCCAACTCATCATCATGACCATCATCATCATCATCATCATCATCATCATCATCATCATCATCATCATCATCATCATCATCATCATCATCATCATCATCATCATCATCATCATCATCTTTGTCATCGTCATCACCATCATCACCATCACAATCACCATCACCATCACCATCACCATCACCATCACCATCACCATCATCATCATCATCAGCAGCAGCAGAGCAACAACAACAACATCTTCTTCTTCTTCATCATCATCGAGTAACTGTCGATCGTGATCATCATCTACATCATCTTCTACTTCTTCGGTATCTTCTTCTTCCATCACATTATACTTTATCGGCCTTCCTCTCGGATCATGTCTAACAACAAATGACCAACCTGGTTTATGTGGAACCTCTAAGTAAAACACTTGCTCACATTGGCTTGGAAGAACATAGGGCTCATCCCCAACTGGTTCAAACGACCTTGGATTAACCATTGTAAAACCATTATCATGTTCAATAACAATTCTATCGGGATCATTTCTATTCAGTCGTAGCCTATACCATTTGAGGATGAACAAAAATAATTTGAAGGAATTAAAGTCACACTCAAGTATATCATCCAAAATGCCATAGTATCGATTTTGAGACTCTTGAGGATTTATGTTGTTTCTCGATGAAATATTTGTCACCTTAAAGACTGTAGTTATCCCAGAATCACAAGTTTTCTTCGTGTCATCCAACTTTTTGATGCAAAATTTATGACCATTGCAGCACATAGCGTTGTGGTGTTTGACTTGCAATATGTCAAACATGTAAAAATTATTGCATCATGAATTGATAAACATATGGGTGATTAATAAATTTATACGTACCTGTTTATCTCTTAAACCATATGCTAAATCAATTTCCCTTTGCGTAACATTGGAATCTCCATTACGATGAGCTTCTTTAACCAATGAAGCCACACCTTCACATGTTAATGTGCGACCAGAATGTTGACAACGTTCAATCTATACCGTCATCCAATCAAGATTGTTTGCAATATACAAATGTAGTGCATCCCACTCTCGACCAACTATACAAAAAAAAATAGACGTCTTACAACCAATTTATTTTGAAGATTAAGAATTAATTAACTACAATAACATCTTATAATTACCTCTCACTTTCCTCAATCTACCTTTCCCCGTCAAGTACTCCCCTTCGAATTTGTTAATGGGGTTGGGATCCCAAATGTGATCCACGTGGATCTTTGTTGCAAACTTAGGAAGATATTCATAAATGTACACCATAGTCTGGTATACCATATATCCCTCCACCATAGAACCCTCAGGATGTGCTCTTTGTTGAACCAAAGCCTTCAAAAATTTCAAGTGCCTCTCAACCATCCACATTGACCTAGTGTGTACAGGTCCACACAATTCAATCTCCTCAACTTGGTGTATGAGGTAGTGTTCTTGTGCATTGAAAAAAGTTGAAGGTAGACACTTTTGCATTTCACACATTAGATGAGGATTTTTTCTTTTCCATTATTTTATATCTTCTTTATGGATTTCTTTACATGACAACCACCTACAAGATATTCAAGACGCAAAAATATATATTACATAACAAGTAAAAAAATTTGCAAATATAATATCTATACAATGAATTGAACAAATATCACTACTTACCTCATGTATTTTCCAAGATCATATATGACTTGCTTGACATTATTGTCGAAGTGGTCTGGGAGAGATAGAGGTAGAACATACTGCAACAATTATAAAATTATCTTTTCTTTTTTTTCTAACATAATACAATTAAAACTACATGCGTAGTATATAAATATATAGTAAATACACAAGAACGTGAATTACCTTAATGAAGGTATGCCAATCATGCGTTTTCATCCCTGGCCCAAATTCACTTTTCTTTGATATGAGATTGTTTATGTTCGCAGCAAATCCCGAGGGAAATCAAACTTCTCGTATGACTTCTTTTATATCATTGCTTTGTTGGTCTGGTAATAACCAAGGAAGGTCACTTATATTAATCTGGTCTCCATGGCTATTTGATTGAATGACATTTTTAATTGCATGATTGGATTCCTGAATGTCAGTACATATTTTGACAATTTTTTCTTTGTCACGCCTTCCATCCAATATTTTCCATAATGTCTCTGTTATATTCTTTCCAATATGCATAGTATCAAAAAAATGCACGATTTGTAACTGCTCATAGTAGGTCAACCTACTAAATTGTCGGGGATAAGTTTTTAGTCCCTTAGGAAGATGGTCATTAATGCCTTGATGACCTTCACGATCATCAATCACATCATCAGTAAACTAAACACAATAGAAAAGATGTTTTATGACATAAACCATTAGATGGAATGGCATTACCTTGACGATTAATTCTATTATATTCCAACTTCCACAGGTGAGGTGTCATTCTTAGTGGCTTTGATGTATTCTCTTCTTTCCCATTGAAAAGATGTTTTTCAGTATTTCGATACTTATGATTTTTGTGGAGAAAGTGCCTATACTCATCAAACACCTACTTTCCTAAACTTTTTGAATGATGAGATTTCATCTTTGGACCACAAACTGGACATGCAAATTTTCCCTTTGTTTGAAGACCTACAAGATAATGTATAATTGGATTAAATATGTTAATTTTTTTAATTATAATTATCATGCGAAACTTGAACACTATAACATACCACAAAAATGTGTTAGCCCTGAGAAATCATGTATTTTCCATACAAGAATCACATGGAATTGAAAGTGTTTTTGTCTTATTGGTCTAGAGACGTCATACATAGTGACACCATTCCATAACTCCAACAACTCATCGATAAGAGGTTCAATATATACATTCATATCTTTAACTTGATACTTACCTAATCGAATGAACAAAAACATTACATAAATATTGTGACCATTTTACTGCAATATTTATAATTAAATGTAGATGACTATTAAATGATAAAATACTTAGAACAATCATTGCCAACATTATGTGCTCCCTCTTTATTGACTTTCATCGAGGAATGTTATTGTTGATAACAAAAAACAAGCCACACTGAGTAAACAGATCTCAGCCCTCCAAATGGATTGACACTGTCCGCTACTAATGAAAGCCTGAGATTACGAGGTTCTTATTTAAAGTGTGGCCACTTTTCCTATATGTCCATAAATGTTGAGCCATTTGCAGGCATTCGAATAATGTCATCTTGACTTCTATTGTGTGCATGGTAATCCATAAATTGTGCCAAGCTAGTGCACTTGAATAATCGTTGCATACGTGGAATAATGGGAATATAACGAAGAACCTTGCGAGGCACCTTTTTTATTATTTGATCTGTTCGATATCTACTGATATGAAATTCAAGACATTCAGTTCAAAATTCATGTTGTTTGTGATATATAATATGATCATTGGGACAAGCATCTATTGTTTGATACTCCATTCCAATATATTTCATAATGGCAGATAATTCTCGGTATGAGAGAGGTAGAATATTTGATGGTGGTAACAAAAACTCACCTATCAATCTACAACAAAAAAATATAATTTGTTAATATAAAGAATATTAATGATACATGATTCATCATTTATTAACTATAATGACATATATGACATACCTTAACATACGTGAGATTGTTATGTTGGATAAACCATTCATAACCTTCAAGTTCACCAACAACAATACAGCGGAGAGAAGAGTTGGTTGGGAGCCTTCATAAAGGGCCTCATATGCCTTCTCAAGTAGAGGTAAATCATGAACAACATCAAGGTCATCTTCATCATCATGATCAGTTGTGCCAATACTAAATGTGTCATGGATCAATTTATTTGTAGCATCATCTTCAATTGTGTTTTGTGGCTCATGATTGTCATCTTCCATGGGATCATTATCTTCAGCTTCGATATTCATAGTTCCATGTTCCTCCACTTCAAAAACCATATTCTTCAGGTTGTGTTGATCCATATCATGTGCTCTGGGGTGCTCGACCTATATAAAAATGATCAACATAAATAAATTATGATCATGATCTCATCATCAAGTGATTTCTTATGTATATAAATTGTTAAAATGATATAATGAAAAACTTACCAATGGATGATAATCATGTCCCTCTTCAATGTGACCACATGTAGCCTACAATGTTTCTTAGTTGTTTTGATTAGAAGTCTTCTAGTCTTTAACCCCTTACAAATTTTGCAGGGACAATAACATTTTCCATCACCTTTTCTTTTCAAGTTAGACCACAATCTAGCAATTGTCTCCTTATTTTTTTGTTCATTGATATTGTCTGACATGGTCTTTCTTCACATGCAAAAAAATTGGGCTATAGAACTAGTTATATATAAGTAATACCAAATTAAATTACTTGAACATAGAAATAATGCAAATTGAACCAAAACCATTTAACTCTTCTTTTTCATCTCAAAACATATCTAATGGCTTTGTGGTGATTTAGAGTAGATGATATGCTAATGGCTTTGTGGTATGCAATTCTTGTATCATATATTAAGTTGACTAATGTCTAATTGGGGTAATCCATGAGTGTCTAATGTGAATTCATTATCAATGTTGTGAAGTCATCGAGAGTATGGTGATAGTCATCCTTATAGGATCCTCTCAATATTGTCCAAATCAGTGACAAGTAAGATGAAATTCTCAGTCACACCTTGGGTGCAAGTGAATGATATTACATATACTTTTGGGATGAACACCATTGAGAGTCATAGACCCAAGTTAGTCTAAAAGGAAAGTAACTATCCATTCCCATGATCATGCATACTTACATGACTAATGTTGCCCTTGTGTATCCTAAACATTGGAGAGACCTTATTTGACTTGCCTAATCAATGTGGTTGTTGTCCTAATATGAAATACTAAGTTCTACCCTTGCCTTTGCTTCAAACTTCTCACATCATGTTTCTTCAACAAAACACACTATTCCCAATCTTCCTCAATACCCTCAATGGAGGGGAATGTATAATGGTTTCAACATACAAAGTCAATGATCATACACTCCATTCTTCTAGACACCCTTGGATACATTACTTGGCTTTTAGGCTTGGGAAAACTAATATGAATTGAGCCAAAACCATGAGGATAGGGTCAAGTATCATGGAAACTGATCATAATACGTGAAGGCAGGGTTCACACCTAAGTGTTGGATCTCAACAATGCCACACTTCCAAAATCGTCAGTCTCAAGACTTATCCTATTGGGTCAACACTCATTGATGGCCACAAGGCCAAATCAATGTATCTAGGCTTCAAACTCCTTACTCTAGGCTTGGAGGACACTACACAAGGTCTATGAACACTCACTTGGTATTACAATAGAAAGAACCTTCCTATAGAACTTTGTTTGCAACACACACATCATTGGTAATCATTGTTATGATGGATGGTCTATTAGGTCAGTAAATAAAATGTTTATTCTTTTTCTACCCTTTGAAACTACAACAAGTTATTTGACTTGGCAGGGTCCCCACAAACCACTTCAACACCAAACATTAGGCAATTCATCCTTTTGCCTTCCCAATGCATTTTTTTTGTCTTTCACTGGTTTTCTCAGTCTTATACATAGGGATATCAGACCTTTCATGGCATCATCACATGTGCAAACTTCCCCATATGTCCTTGTAAGTCGAAGATATTAAATACATTTCACCTAACACTATTTGGTACAGATTCTTGTGTCCTATCCATATAGGATGTTTGCACATCACACTATCATCCTTGACTCATGTGTATGATGCAGAGGTAGGGGCATGTATAATGGTTTCAACATACAAAGTCAACAATCATACATTCCATTCTTCTAGACACCCTTGGATACATTACTTGGCTTCTAGGCTTGGGAAAACTAATATGAATTGAGCCAACACCATGAGGATAGGGTCAAGTATCATGGCAACTGATCATAATTTGTGAAGACACGGTTCACACCTAAGTGTTGGCTCTCAACAATGCCACACTTCGAGAATTGTCATTCTCAAGACTTCTCCTATTGGGTCAACACTCATTGATGGCCACAAGGACAAATCAATGTATCTAGGCTTCAAACTCCTTACTCTAGGCTTGGAGGACCCTACACAAGGTCTATGAATTTTACCATTATAATTATTTTTTAATGGATGAGGTTTTATATTATCATTTCCAAAATAGTGTTATGCATATTCATAAAAAGAAAGGTAAGCGGAAAGAGTCACATCCCAAAGTCCAAAAAAACAATAGCTCAAAACAAAAAACAATTATAACAAGACAAATAAGAGGAGGAGGTTAGCCCTTGTCATTTGTTTTGCTCTTTATCTACAATTTCTTGTTTTGCATATGTCACTTGAAACTACACTTCTATGACCCTATTGCAGACAATAGGAATAATTTTGTAAAATTAGTAGTAGCACTATCTTTTCACCCAACTATAGTGAAAGTCCCAAATCATCTTTGGTGGTTCCTTAGTGAGAATACAAATGTGTCTCATGTAGCATAGGAGCTCATTTTCTATGTGAAAATCAAGAACCTACCACCTAACTATGAATTTTTGGTATATGTCAAATAATTCAAGATCTCTAATGTTAAGTTAAGGTTATTCTAATGTTTCATGCTTGCAAGAACCAAGTGTTGTTATCAAAGTTGCAGATGAAAGATAAGTCAAGCAATCAACAACCTTATCAATACTCTCGTTCTTGTGTCAAATGTTCAATTGAAAAAAAATGTTGTATGTACGTGGAGCACCTTTGATGATGGTAATTTTAAAACTCACCTCAAGTCTACATGAACTACAGAGGTTTGTAATAAGTATGCATGACTATCTCCTTACCCAAAATGTAATCCTTCCATTGCATGCAAACCTAAATGATAGCATATATATCTTTGTTATATTTTAGGTATTTACCCACTATGTTATAAAACATCTTGTTATGGTAAATAAAAAAAGTCTCAGGTGACACTATGTTAGAAATGGCTCACCATTGTAGGTACATGGAGCACCTTTGATGGTCATTTTGCAACTCACCTTGAGTCTACATGAGTTGCAAAAGCTTGTGATAAGTATGGATGATTGTCTCCTTCCAATATGTAGTCCTTTCATTGTATGCAGACCTAAACAATAGCATAAATCTTTGTTATATTTTAGGGCCTTTCTTACCTTTGGGGTTGAGTTTATCTTCAACCAATATTTTGACATTTAAAGATGTCATTTTCATCTAGATGTATTGATGACGGATGCTAGACATTACAATTTGTAAAGAACCAATGCTTCTTAGAGTTCTTGATGCCAATTTTTGAACACAATGTGGGTTAAGTATTGGTGTAGTCAAATGCAAATTTTCTCTCACAGTTGCCACAAAATTTACTTCTCTTCATTTGTATCTTTTGGAAAAATATTCCTTGATGACCTCCATGAAACCACCCAAACTGAAATTCACCTCCATCACTAAATCAAGTGGAGCTCCTTCAACTCCTCCTTGGCTAGCAAGCTAGCAATCCAACATTGTTGAATTGGAATTCTAATTTAAGTAGGGTAGACATAATTCTCTCTAATCTAAGAAATTACAAAGAAATACATCTCCAATTTAGAAATATAATCATCAACAACATCTACATCAATTTTCCCATCAAACTTAGGGATGTCACAACTTACCTAGGCTCTAAAGGGAGTCGAATTGCCAAATGACCTTTCCAATGGGGCCCACTACTTATTTTGGTTACTTCGAAGCATCAGCATAAATCGGTTCATAATCCTTGATCTTTATTTTCCTCAATCCACCTAGATCAACAACTTGAAGAAATTCGAGGAGTTAGTAGCTAGTTCTTCAATATCATTGAATCTTGTCTTTAATTCAAATATCCAATATCTAACTACATTTGATGGTACATTAATATAACCCAGGTATTTTTTGTTGGAAATATGCCTCGATTTTTCCTAACTAGTGTTCAAGTTGATTGAGGTAACTTACCTCGATGGAATAGCTTGCGGCAAGGTATTGGGTTGTGCTTTCCCGATGGACTCTTCCTATCAAAGTAACCTTGGCCAATGAACTCGACTTCTCAGAATGGTTGTCATTTGCTACACCAAAGTCTCGATGTGTTAGTTGTCTTCCAGTTGGAATGCTTCGCATATCAGAATAGTTGTTTATAAGTCATCTCGATGACCCGACGAAGTCAACTTCGGTCATCGGGGTAACTTCGGCTATCAGGAGGACGGAATGGGAGTTATGTCGATAACCGATGGATCCACCTTGGGTCATCAGAGTGTTATCGGCTATCAAAGAAGCCATGTTGAAGTTCGGTCGATGCCCGATGGTTCCGGTCTCAAGCGGTTGATATGCCATTGGATATCGAGAGTGAAGTTTTATGGTTGTGTCGATGCCTGATGGATCTGCCTTTGGTGTTATCGGGCCACATTCAGTGTCATCGACGATCGGGAGTTGATGTTCTTCCTTATGCTGATGGCTGATGGCTGATGGATCCACCTTTGGTGTCATCGGGGATCGGGAGTTTGAGTTTCTTCTTATGTCGAAGCCCCATGGTTCCATCTTGGATCATTGGTGTATCTCTGCTTATCGGAGTAACAATTTTGATGTTATGTTGAAACCCGATGAGGTTGCCTTCGACGATCGATTTGATCGGGGAGACAATTGGAAGGTTTTGTCAATGTCCCGATGGGATCATCTCTAGGTCATCGGGAGATCGAAGTAACTCATTTGGAGTCTTTTCGATGGGCGATGGGGAAATATCCGACTGCGGATGGCCGCCCGGACCGAAGTCCAAAAGACAAGTAGGCGGACACTCAGAATGTTTCTGTCGGGGTACTTGAACATGAACTGACCCGACTTCTAAATGAATGTGGGATAATTGGTTTCCACGAGTTCATAAACCGACTGGCAGTCGCTCGACGGTTACACTTTGAAGTCGTTATTCTAACTGACAAGAATGTAATGATCTGATTCGATAGATGGCATGTTTGCAGTCAGAAGATCAGAGTGATCATTGTTGTATTCTGTGGGGAGTTATTGTATAATTCAGAGTGTGGTAGCAGAGCAGAAGTTGAATGACGGTTGAGCAGAGCAGAGTGAAGTGATAAGTCTGTGTTGATCAGAGCAAAACAGAGTGACTATGAAGGGATGCAGAGAGGCTATGTTGTTGTAGTCTTGCATGTTTGTAGTCTTGAATGTTCTGCATGATGTTATAGAAGAGTTCTGAACTGTGTAGACTGAGAATGAATACCTTCTCTGTTAAGACTGTATCTTTATTGTAATCTTTTTACTATAAATAAAGTAGTCTTTCAATTGGGTGGTGGGTTTATTCCCGTAAGGGTTTTCCCACTTAAATCTTGGTGTTATTTCTTTGTGTGTTTGGATTTTTGAATCATCTATCTGTGTCATCTTAATGTGTTGTAAAATAATTTTAAAAGGCATTCTTGCTTGATCCCTTATTTAAATGACGATAGGAGAGCATTTCCGCGTCTAGCTTTCCTTACATTTTTCGAGGTTCTGGTTAAATATTTAAGTCCAAACTTTAAATAGCCAAAATATTTTCATAAGATTTTGTGGTTATGTTTTCCAGTTTATCAGTCAAAGATGCTTTGTTGGTTATGTTTTCTATTTGGGGATTCATTGATTGAGCCCATGTAACAACTTTGTGAAGTCATTTGTGCCTTCAAAATTCAAAACCATGGTGGCTATGGTCTACAAATGATAACTATTTATTTTTTGTAAGAGGAGAAAATCATAATGGCGAATGCTACAACATGTTTACATAGGAACTCAACTAATCACCATTTATCAAAACACACTAAACTCCTATGAAAGTTGCCTTTGACACTTTGGAGAAGAAAAAAGTTGACCTACCTGAGTCACCAAATGATCCAACTCAATGCAAGATTGTATTGCCATTGCTACTTGATTTGTATCTAGAAAAGACCTTCCGGGAATCCTCAAGCTCACTTTCTTTCAAAATGTGGATCCGCCAATCAATAGCACACACTATTGTTGACAATTCCAGTGATAACTCAAAAGGAGTGCAGGAACTATTAGAAATTTGGGTTTAATAGATTAGGGAAAAATATATATTCTGTAATCTTTAGTCTATTTGTGAACACTATTGATGAAACCAAATTAGATGCCCTTGATTGCAAATAAAACCTTACCCGAGGAGCACACAGTTGTGGAGAGATCGCTCCATGGGGGGAGAGAGGCAACAAAAGCTTCAACTCTGGCAGACGACGCTCCCGAAAAATGCTTGGTTTTTTTTAAAATGATCCCGCGTTATGTTTTTTTTTTCTTTAAAGTGCCTGAGTTTGTCAGAATTCTGACAGAAAGCATCCACCAGAATTCCGATGAACTTGGGCATTTTTTTAAAAACAAATCAAATTTGATCACAATATGCCTTGTCCATTGGAAACCTTCGTCAAAATTTGAGGCCAAATGTATTAGTGTCAAAGACAATTTCCTTTTGATATTAATGGAAACTTCAATTCAACAATGGAAGGAAAGTCCTCTCAAAAAGAGAGAATGAGAGAAGGATAAATAAAGACCTTCAAAATGTATCCTTAAAAGCTTAGGAACATGAAGAAATCCATGAAGTATAAGAATTTATAAACACTACCAAAAAATAATTGATATACTATTCAAATTGAAGAATCTCTAATCAAATAAAGATGAGGATTAGAAGAAAGGAGGAAAAAATTATACATGAGTGACCTTGATGACACTACTTGAACAATACATAAATGATGATTTGTACCAATATATTATATCAAGGCAATAATCTAGCAAATGAAAGTATAAGTTTCAATAATCTCAAGCAAATTAAAACCAATGGATGAAGGTAGAAGGTTATTATATTGCTCCATTAAAATTGAGGAATCATTAGCATACTCTTATGATGCGCCTATAATGATGATAAGAAAGGTACAACAAATTATCCAAAATATTATTCTATCAATGTTTTGCATGAAGAGCAAGAAGAAACATACAAAAAGAATAGCACAATGTGTTAGAATCAAATATCACTGAGAGGGGAGGAGAGGGGGGGGGTGGGGGGGTGGGTGAATCAATGATCTACCGGAAGTTAAAACCATAAACTGATTCTTAATCCACCGATTAACAATGCATAACATAAAAGAACATAAACATGAAATAAAGAATACACAAATCTACAAGAGTGAATTTTTTACGTGGAAACCTGGATAGGGAAAAACCACGGTGGGGCTGGAACCCACAATATTCACCAGGAGTACATAAATATTACATAGATGGGGAATGCACTTGCATTCAGGCTCATTGCTCAAATAAAGTTGCCTGAAAGGCTACGAACCTCAGGGAAGTCTCGTTGACTTACAATTTGATTAAATTGAGTAAATATAATGAAATAAACTCTTAATTAGCATCTGACTATGCAAAAATAATTTCCGGTCAATCTCTGAATCTCTGACTATCTCTACTCTATTAAATGCTTTGTTTCTATCTCAGTCAGCTACTGGCTAGTCTGAAAGCAAAATGCGCACGTGAAACTGCGCTCAATCGCACCAAAATGGATCACCACATCTCTAACATACTGAAAATCAATCGCCAAATCGATCTTAAATATCTGGTCATAACACAAAAGCAATCTCCTTAAAGTCGGCTTCAAGAGATGTAACATATAGCTCAAAGTCGGCTTCAATCTCGAACAAAACATAGCAGCGGACAAAATATTATAATCACATGCTTCCCAAAGGTCTTCCCTATCACCGAGATCATAAAAACAATCACCGAAAACATCGCAATCATTGGAAATCATTCCGGACCAACACGTTACTGAAATACCCTATTTTATCGGTTAACTGGCTACCGGTTAACACCAACTTCTAGATAAGATGAATCATGACTGTTAGATCGAATCACCATGAATATTTTCCATCAATGACAACCCTAGACCAATATGCAACTATCGGATATCACTTGAAATCACCGGATGCGTGTCAATTGCCAACACAGTGTACTCAAAAGGAGTGTTTCCAAATACTATGGCACACTTGCTAGAGGATAGACAAGTTTTTTAGTATACAAATAGCAAGGAATTCACAAAAGTCCCCAAAGAATATTATAAGTAGTGCAAGTATAGATGGCATAATATTACCTAAGAATATGTAAGCTATAAGATGCAACCCTATGTAAGTTTGCAACTTATAGCTTTCTTTAAATTTAGAAAATGCAAAAAGAATGAACCATAGTAGAGTTGAAATAAAGCTAGGGCCAACATGGAAACTAAGATGGTGTAGATTTAATTAGATGGTACAATGGTCATATAACTCTAAAGATGCATAGAGATGGTATGGAAATCATACAACTACCAGTGGAGAACCCTAAAAAAATTGTATAGCATTGTCAACAAAACCTTTCAAGTTTACTATCAATCTGTATATTTTTATCCTTTATAATATAATGGTGAGGTCAATTTTTCTCTAAGAAACATTGTATGGAATTAATTGATAAAAATACCCCTATTAATCGAAGGGGCTTATAGATTCAAATCTCTAGTATCAAGTTGGAGTGACCAAAAGACTCATAAGAACTTAAGAACTTCTACAAAACCAAATAACCTTATACAAGAGATGATGAAAAATAAGCTATATGCTAATGATCGAATAAATATGCGAATAAAATATACATATAAGTCATTATTTATAAATGAAAGGGAGAGGTAAGAAGGTGGTTGAGTTAAGTGACTATTAGGCCACATGTTTAAATGACAAGTGTGGAAACTTATGTCATGTGCATGTGATTTAGACAAAAGTAAGCTTAACCAATTAGGTGTGAATAGGAATAATAAAGTAGCTTGATAACTAAAGACACTTTTTACACCAACAATAATCTCTTGTCTCCCATAGTCTTCCTATTTTCTTTCCATATGAAAATCTCTTATGTCTATATAAAATTTTATTCCTAATATAACACTTAATGGTAAATTTAACATATAATATAATTTTATTTTTTTAAAGTGTAGGTTTATACCTAAATCTCTACAAGGCATTTGTTTTGTCAATCATGTTTTTGTATTCACAATTCACTCCTTTTCATGTTGCATGGAAGGCTACATTTAAAGCTACACAAAAAGATTTGAAAATTCAAATTTGTTTGGAATTCCAATAACATTGAAATTTCCCTTTTTTTACTAATGGCTTGAGCAAACAAAAATTTGTAGATATGAAGAAAAACAAAGGGGAAAACATTCACCATTTTAATAATATTAAGATAAATTTCCTCTATGTACTTGATAAATTTTTACAAAGGCTAAAAAAAATCAAGGTAAAAACATCTAAATCATGAATTTATCTATATATTTTGACTAAATTTGGAATTACCATTTCAAGTGAAAATACAAGTGTTTCATTTGATATCCCAATAAATAGGACAATTCAAAATATGGAACCAAGAGCATTCAATAAATAATGCAACTTATTTTTCATTATACATACAAATATATACAATCATTGGGTTTTAATTTATAATTTAAAATTTCTACAAAGATTAGATTTATAATTTATGAGAATAAAAAAGTATTAAACATTACATGAAGTATGTAACATGTATGCAAATCACAAAATAAACTCTTAAATATGAATTGAGACCTCTAACAATACCTCTTTGAGCCAAGATCATGCAATATTATGTATTGAGGATTCCCCCACTAAGACCGATGCTTCTTTGAAAGGTAGGATATGAAATGCTTATGGAAAGGTTCAGAGTACTCAATAGAGAAAAGGAAGTCCTTTGAATCAAGTGACAATGCTCAATCTTTCTATTAGGTCCATGTTTTCTCTACAATAGTGGTAAACAACCAAATCATATCATATTTTACTTATAACGATAATCTTACACCATATGATGTAATTAAATGTAAAACAAAGTGATATATAGTAATTATACATATTTACTTTTACTTATCATGTTATAGAGGAGAGTACATAATTAAGTGAGAATGGATATAATATTGATCAAAATTATTAAAACAAATGTTATTCATGATATACCTCACAAAATCAATCCAAAGATCAATTTCCTTTATTATAAAAGTTATGTCCAACATCTATTTTTTTAGGTTAACTCCATTTTGAGTATTTTGAACCCCATCAATAGATTGCATAAAAGAATCATAAGTTACATTCTAATAGAGAACTTGTTTTAAAGGTATTTATTATTAAATTTTAATTAAAATTACTCCAAGGATTTGCTTTAATGGAAACTTAATGATCCTACATACATATAGTCCACCCCACCTGGGTCATTTCATGAAGACAAGTTCCAATGTTATACATTATTTTAATAAGAAATTCTTTTGTAGCCTTCTCTTATATTAGGGAATTATTTACAACATCGAAGGCTTTAAACATATCAATGCTTGACTAATGGATGGTACAAACAATTAACTATCCTATATCAATAGTATTTTACTTACTATTTGATAGAATTTTTATAGAAAATATATCCAATATTGATGTTAGTTCATCCATGAACACTATAGAAGGATTTGTAACAAGCTCCACAATAATTATTGAATTTTGGAACACAAGCACCTACAAGATCAAATGACTTCCACAAACAAGAGCTACACAAAATAATGCTATATTACTCAAAAGCAAAGAATATAGAATTGAATTACAATTGTACAATGATGTGCTTATAAAGTAAGCACAAAGAAGCCCTAAGATAAATTTAGGAGAGTTGAAGTGAAAGCATGAGGAGCTAAAAAAAAGCTCAACTCTAGCTAAATTAGATCTACAACTAAAGCAACTAGAAGCACACAAGCACAACTAAGTGAACTTAAGTAAAAAAGGCATAACCGATTATTAAAATGCTCTAATATCCCCCCTAAGTGAAACTTAGGGTGGGTAAAAAAAATCTAAATGCATAAATGCAGAAATGGGTCCCAACAATAAAAGGCATGGTTATGTACCCATGTACAAACCAATGAAGTATCTTTAAGTGGAGAAAAGGGGAAAACCACATGAAAAAAAAACCCTCCAAAAGTGAGAGATGCAATGCATGAAAAAAACCATGAACTGATAAAAAGGGAAGGAAGGCCTCAGATAGACCCTCCAAGGACAACTTACTTCACCAACGTACAACCAATATTCCCCCCATAAGAGAGAAAAGAAGAGATGATGTATCTCCCTCATAAGAGAGAAGCTCCAATGTCAAAAATGAAGGCTCGAGGATTAATTCTAAAGATGATCCAAGAGCAGAAAACCACATGTCTCCCCTTACGAAGAAACAAATCCATTGGCCAAGGTTGAAACAACTTCATGAAAGGAGATGGAATGAATAGTGTCAAAATGTGTGCCATGGAAGATTGCTCAACTGTCCACATGTCTAAATTATGATTTGTCAGATCAATTGAAGCAAATCTAGACAATTATGAAGATACCTAATGAACACCTCTAAAGACAATAAAGATGGGATGACATAAATGCTCAAACTACAATCAAAGAGGAAGTAAATATCCTCAAATATGTCTGCAATGTGTGACTCAATAAATATCATTGCAATATTTGGCAAGAAGTCATCCCACAAAGTTGAAACTAGAAGGGAACAATCAACCTATTGAGTTGAAGCAATAGGGGCTATGCATGATCCCATACCAATCTGATTAGGAACAAAAAAAGATGATGAAGATTGAGATGGTGTCTCAATATGAGGAGATACATCTAAGATACAAAACTTGGATCCATCAGAACATGAAAGACTTGTGATATATTCAAGCATCTCAAAAGTACAATAATCATAGGGTATGCAATTTGTATTTGCAAGGGGGGTGACACAATTTGTTGAAAGATCCTTTGGAAATGGAGAGATATGATCTCCATAGATCTCCCAAAGGCAAGTCCAAAGCGCACAGGGACATTTAATGTCCAATAAAGCACACATGTCATAACCCTCTTTTTGGACCTTGATATGACTTGTTGTTATTATTATTATTATTATTATCACTACTACTACTATTATTATAATAAATATTATAAGCGATGTTAGTTAGAGATGAAAAAAAAAATTAATAAGGGTGGAATTAGTTTAAAAGAAGAATTAATAAGTGGTGACTTGCATGTGAGGTCATAATTTATTTGGAACTTATTTATTTCCTCGATGTTATAATTGAGCACATGGTGTAGGAGAAATAAGAAGATTCTAGAAATGAATTCAAAATCAGATTTTAAATGCACGGTCAAATGTAGCTACCACTATGACAAGTTGTAAGGAATATGTCTTGCATGAAAATATTTTTGGGAAAGAATCTCAAATTCAAATTTCAAATGCATGGTCAAGTGTAACCCCCACTATGACAACAATCATTTTGCATGAAATTAATTTTGAAAATTCTTATTTTCTCAATATGTTAATTTAGCACATGTCATAGGAGAAATTGGAAGCTTCTAGAGGGAATCTGCATTCTCCATTTTCTTGCATGTAACTCCTCCATTTAGTGATCAATCAATTTTGCATGAAGATAACTTAGGAAAAAGAATCATTTCTTTCAATTAATTCTCTTGATAGTGGAATTGAGGGATCTTTTCTATATAATGTGTACAAGTTTTCCAAAAAAGGGAGTTGATTTATTTTTTGAAGAAAAATTTTCTCAAGTTCTTGTAGAAAGTAGTAGGATTTCTTTTGTAGTCACATTTCATTTGTAGAATTGTTTAGTTGTTTTGAAAAAATTTAACCAAGTTGCAAGGAAGGATCAAGGAAGACTAGCTTGAAGATTTGGAGAGGTTTCAACATCAAACTTCGTCGATCCAGGTTCTCTTCTATTGTTTTCCTTAATTTTTCATGTGAAAAAAATAAATAAATAAAATATTATGAAGAATATAGCTTATATCCTTCTTTTAGATCTTCATTTATATAAAAGTTTTTACAATTTGTTTTAAGACAAAGTTAAACTCTTTTTTTATTTAATTTGGGATAAATGTTGTAATACATATCTTTATTATATATTAAAATTTCTAAGAAAAGAAAAAAAAGAAGATAAAAATCGGATTCTTGTTGTCTTTTTGCTTTAAAAACAAAATAAAATATATATATATATATATATATATATATTTATTTATTTATTTATTAAGAGTGCAAAAAAAAAATTTTGGGGAATAAACTCTTTTTTTCTTTTGTGATTCTATGATGTTCTTTATTTGACTATTTTCTGTGAATTAAACTTAACTCTCTGGAATGTGAGTTTGATCATTTGAGTGAAATTTTTAAATCAATCTTAGTACTCTATGAAAATCTCATCTCTCTGTTTTTCACCTGTGGATCGAAGTTATTTTTCCTTAATTATTTTACCTATAAATAAATTCATTTCTCCTCTCTGAATGTAGATTTGATTAAATATTAAATCTATCTCATCCCCCTCTATGATTAGTCTTACCTTCCTGTGAATGTATACTGCTCTTTTGAGAAAGCATTTCATTTGTATTCATTATTCCCTGTGAGTTGAATAAAACAAATTTTCTCCCCCTATGAAGATGATAGTATATATTTAGTTGATTTCTTCTTGAGAAAACCTTCTTTGCCTTCATCCCAAGCATATTGTGAAGATTTAATCTTTCAAGAACTTTCTCAAAATATATATATATATATATATAACATACTATAGACTTCCTCTCTGTCTTTTATCTGGCATCTCCTTCTGCATAGTATCTATGACTGGAAATCTTTTATTTGGCATCTCCCTCTTTCTGTGACTGCAAAATGTTGGAAATCTTTTATTTGGCATCTCCCTCTTTCTGTGACTGCAAAATGTACAATAGATTCGTTAATTGGTAAATGCAGTTATCTTTTATCTTAAGAATTCTTTATTTATATATATATATATATATATATATAAGGCCATTTAGTTAAAAAAAAAAGGATTTATGTTATTTTATAAGGTAAATAATCAATCATAATAGAATTATTTCTATGTTAAATTTGTAATTTTGGTTTCACAAAATAGAATGTAAATATAATTTATATTATTTTATAAAATGATTGGTGAATGATAATAGAGTTATTTTAAAATATGATTTGGCTTCACAAAATTGGAAATGAGATTGATTTTTATTTTTGTTTTTCCTATAAAATAGTTAATAAGTTATGATAGAATCATTTCTATTTGTCCATTGATTTTGTTTTGGAAATCTTCTTGCTTTATTCATTATACCATAAAAGACATAATAATAAATATATATATATATATATATATATATATATATATATATATATATATATATATATATTAAAGAAAAAAAAAGTGGTTGTGTTTTATGGAGTGGATTCATATTAACCTGTTATCCTTCTAAATTTTATTAAACACAAAAAGATTGAATACCAATAACTTATTAGCCTAATATTTAAATTTACTTATAATTTATTTATTTGTATTATTAAAATCAATTTGAACATTGGGTAATTTTCTCTTAAGAAAAAAACAAACAAACTTATCATTGGAATTAATTTATAACTTGGGGGATTATAAATGTTTTTTTTTTCTTAATAGTTGAAACTTATATTATTAGAATGCATTTATTAATTAAAAGGGGTTTCGCTTTAAAATGTTTTCCTTAGTGGATAAGAAAATTGATTATTAACTATATTAAGTGGTAATTAATCTTTTAAGAGAAGTTTAATGAACCTAACTCATGCCAAAGGGTCACCTATTAGGGTTCTATTGATGAGAATTTAAGTTGCAAATTTTGACCTTCCCTTCATGATGGAAAAGAAAACCCCTCTAGAGTTTTGAAGAGATAAATATTGTATAAGGCAAAGAGTCAATTAACACTTTTGGAATTTCATTAGATAATCAAACATTAAGAAACCTACTATCTAAAATTAATCTTTCTTAGGATGTAGATATAACGGTTAAATCTTCTTATTAAATAGATTAGTTTGTCTTAGGAAAACAAAAGATAGGAAAATGATACTTCATCAATGATACACTTATTCTATAGTACCAATTATTTTTCATCAAGTATCACCATTTAGTCTCAATTAATAATTAATGGAAATACCCTTTAGTATACTTCAAAAATTAGTGTAGGTGTTAAGGGCTAAAAGAATTTACCTCCCAAGTAAATTTGTGTTTAGTTACACACTTTTTGTATTTCAAGAAATATGAAGTAATGTTTAGCTAAATTTTCCTCAATTCAAGAAGTTGGATATATTTGTTTTTGCAAGGTTAAAACTCACGATATAGAGTATACAAGACATTTGAGAATAATCAATCTATGAATAGTTAAAGATATATAAGAATAGTAATGGGAAAGTTACATTTATGTCGCCAGTATTTAGTATAGATGAATTTAATTAACATTTAAATTTGGAGATAAGTCGCAAGATATAATCTATCTTGTAAGAACATTAGTATTAATTAGTGTTAATAATCTCCTTACTCTTTTGAATCAAGGGAATTAAATTTGTACATCAGACTCATCTAAATAGTTAAGATTTAATGGGTTATTAGCATTTTTTCTATTTTATTATAAATTATAAATTTATATTGCAATCATCATCAAATTTAAGTTAAATATTGATCAAAATTGTCTAATTCATTGGTTCCCTTAATCAATTATTTACTCAAATAAACAAATCAATATTTGATTATAATTTGTCCTCATTTTAGAAATTGAACATTTGTTAATCTTTCATGTAAGTTACATTTTTTTACAAGTTACACAAGTTATGCATTTATTGTATTATGCAAGTTACTTATTTATTATTATCATGCAAGTTATTTTCAAGAAGTTAGATATAATGGTCCTCACAATTTGAATATTAATCTTCTAGTAGGAAATGGGTTGGCATTTTCAAGGGGTTCCTCATTTCATAGAATTTGTTTGTTTTCAAGTCTTTGCAATAATGATCTCAACTTCAAGTTGCATTAGGATAATGTTTATTTGAGTTTTCAGTAGTATAATAGTTTCATTTCATAGTGTTCCTTAAGCTTAATAAGTACTTAGATAGATAACTAAACAAGAGGTGATGGAAACAAAAACCTAGCAGCGATCGGTATCTATGGTGCCTCTAGGTCATACTTACGGGTAATGTCGTCATATTGAACTATTGCACTTAACGCCTAATAAAGCTGCAAAAATGACGTTTGTGGCATCGTCCCTATAAATCGTCGAGGAATAATAAGGGTCATAAGGAAGTTAAAACCAAGGGGCGGGTAATCCCCCTTGGATCGATAATCTAAAAAGATTAATTTTTAAATGAATTTACATCTGATCAGTTGAACTTTAGATAACCCCATAAGGGTTTGGATGTGTGTGAAGATCTTTAATATTTATTTTATCTTGATGATTTCAACGGATGATAACGGATTAAGGGTGACATATTTAATAGGAAATAAGACTTAGTTGTTTTAGGCCATAAGAAAAAGGCCATCTTGAGCCTTTTTTCTATAGAGCTACCATCGTGGGTAGCAACCGTAGAGAAACTGTCTAGGACATTGACCCTAGAAAGGGTTGCGTACCCACCATACAGTTTACATTAAACCATAGTTTAGAAACCGGAACTACATACTTTACGCCTTGATCCCGTGTCGAAATGGGTATGTAGGCAGTCTAGGATGAAGTTGTCCCTTGTACTCAGGCGTTCGGAGATGGGGATTAGGATTTGGTTATGGGTGAGTAATTGGTTCTTGAAGCTCCTTGATCTTTTAATCAAATGGTGCAAATAATAATTGAAAGGTTAAAATTAATTCAATGCATACTCAGAAGGAATCTCGTATGGATTCGCTTGACTTCCCGAGGCTTTAGGCCGAATTCTGAGGTGAAACTCAAGCTTGTTTATGTAATTATTTTAATACTCCTAAGGATGGCGACCTCAGTGCACTCCTAGTAGGGGAGTGTAGTCTTTAGAGAGTGGCTCAGGACCTAGATGGTCCCGATGAGTCTAAAGTCTCTGGCCAGAGTATATCCTATTCTTATGAATAGATACCTACTTTGTTTGGGTAGATGCCTATCCCGGATTGGATAGATGAAACCTCCTATCCCGTATGGACAGGTTCCTAACCCGTATGGTTAGATGCCTAGTCTCGTATGGATAGATGCCTAACCCATATGGTTAGATGCCTAGTCTCGTATGGATAGATGTCTAACCCGTATGGTTAGATGCCCATCCCGGTTGGATGGATGCCTATCCCGTTTGGATAGATGTACTTGAGTATGTGATTGAATCAAAAATAAATAAGAATAAGTAAGAATATGAAATCAATATTTTTATATATTAAAAAAAAAAAAATTAGTTGAGTTTTTGGTTTAAGTTAAGTGGGTTATTACAACACATATTGTCAAGATCATCACTAGAAAAAATCACTCCTACAACATGGTCATTAATGATCCTCTAAGCATATTGAGCCCTCTCTGATTTTGGTTGAGGGATGAGTCCATATAGATTGGGAAAAAAAAATCAAGCCACTAAAGATGTGTCAAGATGCCCTTTTGCCAAGGCTCATAATTGCCCTTCGCCAGGCTAATAATAGAAGGATGTAAAGAAAAACCCATGATACCTCATCAAATCAAAATATCAAGCCTCAAGAACTCAACATATGTAAGTCACATCAAGTAGAGAAACCTCCAACAAGCAGACCCATCTCAAGTTCAAAAATATCCAACTTATTGACCAAACAATGAAAATATAAAAATTCAAATAAAATGTGTACCTAAATTATAATTTGCAAAAAAATAGTAGTAGATTTGGATAGAGGATGTGAGATATTTTCAATGATATGTGGAAGTCAAAAAAAAAAGTTCGATTGTCCAATTTATGGCCTTGGAAGCACAAAACTAAAGGCTAATTTTGGATGCCTAGTACAAAAAATTGGTGTAGAATCTGATCAAACCACAACCATTAGCAAATTGATGTCAAAACCAAATTTTTGAGGATATCTTGTTTGCCCAATTTTGACTTTGTATGATGAAGTTATCACCAAAAATTGAGACTAGGTCAAAATCAAAAAATTTAGAAGCAATGCTAAAAATAAAGAGTCCCCAAATTTTGAGAAAAGGCTATAAATATAAGGGATGTTGTTAGTTGTCCAAAAAAGGTACATATCAACTAAAAATTGAAGTTTTTTGTTGTAAAAAAGATTAATTTATCCCAAAAAAATATTCAAACCCTTTGATTTAACCTTTTTTATTATAAAATTTACTCCCCTTTTAAAATCACACCCTCGCTTTTCAACAAAAAATCTTTGAATGAAAATTTTCAAATAGATTGAATTTGACCTGCATGAAAAATTAATGGCTACCAGCTATAGGTATGGATTTGTATGTTGTATAAATTTGTACAATGGTACAAAAATCTGTATCAAACAAAAAAAATTGCTTCAAATTTCCCTAACTTCGATTTGGGCATTTTGACAAGCGATCTTAGAGTTTTTGGGCCTTGGGAGGGTGATGGTGACCTCCATTTCGCTCCAAAGTGCCTAGATTTTTCAGCTACCCTTTGATTTTGGCAATTTGATAGGTAATCTAAAGGATTTTTGGTCCTTCTGAGCACAAGAGTGACCTCTGTTTTGCTCCAAAGTGTCCAAAATTTTCAACTACTTTGGGATTTTGCCTTGATTTTTGTGGATCAACCAATTTGACCCAATTTTTCAATACCTTGTATTTTGATAAGATGAAAGGCGTTCTTAGGGTTGTTTGACACTATGAAGACAACGGTGATGCTTGTTTTTCTCCAAAGCTATTAAAAAAATCACCCACCACCAGACTCACAAAAAAGGCAAATTTGTGACTATGCAACGCTTTTGAGTAAATAATCCTTGAAAGCTTGAGAAGGAGTTTGCCAAAACTGCACTCTAATACCATATTGAATTTTGCATCACAAGAACCTCAAGATCAAATGACAAACAAGAACACCTTTTACAAATGAAACACGGTGGCGTCACTGGCTAGGAAATATCATATTACATGCGTTCATATTGGGGGGTTTAATATCCCAAAAAAAGAGCTTAATATATATTACCTATCTGGTGAAAATAGGGGGTTTTTTAATCGGGGCTATGAAAAAATGCAATATTTGGTGGAAATAGGGGGTTTTAAATTCAAGCTATGTATTGGAAGGGGGTGACAAAAAAGAAGTTTAGGGCAATATTTATTGAAAATAGGGAGATTCTTTAGTATTTCATGAACACACATGATATAACCGTGGTTCACTAAGTGAAGCCCCCGTGAAATGAAAGTTGCACAAAAGAATGCCATATTACTCAAAATAAAGGAATACATAATTGAATTACAATTGTACAATGAGGTGCTTATAAAAAAAACACAAAGATGTCCTAAGCTAAATTTAGAAGAGCTAAAGTGCAAACATGAAGAGCTACAATTTTATCAACTCTAGCTAAACTAGATGCACAAATAAAGCAACTAGAAGCATAAAAGCACAACTAAGTGAACTTAAGCGAAAAAAATTATAACTAGTTTTAAAAAATGCTCTAACAATAATAGTCTAAATTGTGTACTACTAGGTGGACAAACCAATCACTCCTAGGAGACCGCTCAATGAAATTATCAAAGGGAATGGCTTCATTAATTCTATTAACTCCTCCACAAATATCTAGATTGAATACAAAGAATTAATAATCAAAAGCACTTAAACGAGGAAAGAGTTAGTCAAACCTAATGAAATTTCTATGACTAAAAGAATGTACTGTTCTTGCTTGTTGATCTATTTCAATAAGTAAATGAGCCTATTAGAGTAAATAAGGGATTCTAAAATAGTTATGTAAGCAGTGAATTAATGTCATTTATTCACAATATCCTAAGGTTCGAGCAAATTGTCCTTATTTATTAGGATATCCAAACACTGTAATATCACCCTTAATATAATTACTAGTTTTTCTTCTAGCCAAGATCTTAATGAATATAGCCTTGCAAACACCATTAACTCCAACTAAAGTCTTAAGAATATGTAGTTGTAAGGATCCACTCATATCATGCAATAGCATCAATTGATATTCTACAGTATCCTATCTTTCATTTCCTATGTGGATAGAAAACATAAACAATGTCACTTATCTGATAAATTATTTTGCCACAAAGGTTGTTACACAAAAGCCCAAAGAAAATAAAAACTAGTTTTTCCATAATAGAACACACAAGAAACAGTAAATAACAAATGACAATATTTTTTTGAAATTACTATTATTAAAAATAAAATATAATTATTTTAGACAATACTTTTTTCAATTATCAAGATTGATTAAAATGTTGCCAAATGAAACTTACATTTTAATTACGCCAAATGCATATTATACTCACATATGGATGCAAAAACATTCGTCAATAAAAACTAGAAGCATTTAATTTGACATGTTTATGACACTTAAAAGCATGAAATTTTTTTTTAAAAACCAAAAAAATCAATGTATTATTATTTTTAAACTTTATATTATTTTATCTTCACTTCCACCTCTCAACTCCCACTCACTTGAGTTGAACAATCAAGCAATTTTGTCTATCTCCACTAACTTCATATTATCTCAATCAATTCATCTCATCTAATCTCATCTGTTTATCTTCATTCTTGTCATCTGATCCGATGATAATCCATACAATAGTAGTATAATAATAGATTAGAAATAATAGTCTTCGGACATGTAGTGTTGCAATTAAAACACTTCGTTGGTGAAGCGGCCACTAAGGTTCAAACCCTTGTTGGGTCACAAGTGAAGTGCGAATATTAAATAAAAATAAAATGATATGATAATTTAGTTTAATAGAATATTTGTTTTGGTCAAAGAATTCAATAGAAATATAATAATATGATCATATCTTAATAATAATTTAATATTAATTATAATATAATAATATACTTATTTTTAAAGTGGATTAATAAACAGCATACTTCATCTATATTATTCTAAAATAAACATGTAGTTAATAGTTACAAATATCACTACATTATTATATAGAACTAAATATACAAATAAAAAAATTAGTATATAAATTAATGTCTAAAATTATAGATTCATTTTTATAAAAATCAAGTGGTGCCATTTTCCTTTTTATAAAAAAAAAAAGTAATATTAAAATTCAATTAAGGGCTTTGAGATAAATTATGTCCAAATCTGAATCTGTGAAAGCTATCGCTCACATAACTTATTGAAAAACCTTTCATTTTCAGGAATATCCAGCCAAATTTAGAAATGGCAATATCAAACAAGTTCACTTGTCATGACAACTGCGAAACAGCTAAATTTTGGGTCATCTCAAAATAGAAAGCAAGGCTAAATTATCTATTTTATTAAAAACAAAGAAATGTGAAATGTGACAATAAGAATAATTATTTTATAAGATTTCTTATAATTGAACTCGATTAAGGTCTAAGAGGCCAGATATTTTATAGTCAGTATACCTAGTTTTAAAGGAGAGATCATCAAGTTCGATATTTATGATAGTGAGTATATCATTTCGTAAGGAGAGATCATAAGATTCGATATTTATGAGAGTGAATAGGGGAGAGGATCTAATAGTTGAGTACCTTATTTTTATTTAAGGGGTAAACGCTTTTGACCTTGAGCTATGAACCAGTGAGGCCACAAACAGGGGACCTCATCTCCACACTTCACTTGTTCAAATCCACGAGCACAACGGCCCAACGAAGGCACAAGGCCTTGTGAGCACAAAGGCCCAACAGGGATTTGAACCTTGGTGGTCGCTTCACCAACGAAGTGTTTTAACCAATAGTTGAGCACCTTAATTGTTTAATATAGCACAATATATTTTTCAATTGCAATACAGTTATCATATTTGAACTCAATTACATTTTTCGTTTGGTCAATTACGACTTCAAGTGATTTCGTAGAGATGTTCAAAATTCAAAAAATAATTTTGAACATTTCTAAGAAATCACATAAGAATTGAAATTGACAAAAATAAAATTGAACATCTCTGAGAAATTACTTAAGAATTGAAATTGCCAAAAAAAAGTGTGTGTGTGTATATATATATATATGAAACCGCTTAAGAGTTGTAATTGACCAAGAAAATGATAAAATTGATCTCAAATATGATAAGTGTATTGTAATTGGAAAATATGATGTATTATTTTTGTATAACAATAAATAAATTTTAAACTTGCATAATTTTCTGGAATAACTAATCTTTTATCCAATAAATAATAATAATATCATATAATAAAATGATAAATATACTATTAAACTATGAAAACACATTAACAAATGATTCAAATGAAAAATAAAATTAATTTATTTTTTTATTTTTTTATTTTTTTATATATAAATTTAATAACTAACACAAAATATTTTTTTAAATATTCATTTAACAATATGATTCTCTCATTAAACTAACAATAAATGATTCAACTAACCTTTCAACGTAATTCCCTACCTATAACTCCCTAGGGACAAAGCCAAATGGGTTGCCATCATAAAAGGTGTAATTATCTAAACAACCTTTGGCAAGATTGCAACTTTTAATGTTATTTTCATGATGGTTAGCTTAGATGTCAACATATACCCGAATACAAAACAAAACCTTAAAAAATAATAATAATAATAATTGTATGTTGGGCGAAGGACATCTCATTGAAAGGGACAAGAAGAATATGTGGCAATATATTGTATAGCAATAACTATATCAAGATGTCATAGGAAGATAATGATAGACATTAAAAAAAAAGTTGTATTCAATTTAATTTTATGGGTATTATTCAAGGTCCATGTGGATATTATAGTCATATTTAAAGGATGTAATTATTCTAGTTATAAAACGGGGTTATAAAACGTTTGTTATTGATTTTTACGAAAAATTACAGTCGTTGTTTGCACGATCAACGGTGTGTAATGTCCGTGTTACTAACATTTCATGGTACAACAGTATTGTTTTGAAGCCAAAATAGTTTTGGACATATTTAAATGGTTTACAAAGATACAAGAAAATAGAAAATGTGTATATGAAGTCACATTTAGGAAGCTCTTGATTTTCATGGTTCCTTTATGAGAATTTTATTCTTCAATATCAATGTAAAAAATGTATACCCCTTTTTTTTCTATAAATTTAATTATTCTTGATTTGTAATCATTTCAATTGATTTTTAATTAAAAAAATTATTATAAATTAGATTATCGGTGTTTTTCAATTTTTATATAGATTTACATTATTATTATTATTTATTTTGATTTAATTGTTATTTTTTTATCAAGTTTATTAGTTTTAAAATTCGTTTATTGACAATCAATTTACATGTTGAAATATTTGTAATTGAAAATTTGATATCCTACATTTAAGAAAAATCCTAAGTCATTAATTAGAATTGAAGAGCTTTATTATTATTCACATTTAAAGTTCTAAATCTACATACATAGCTTTCTAATAATTAGTGCTTCAAGATAAACACAAACACTGTAATAATGGCCCTAATACAATATTCATTCCATTTAATCATATTATATTGTAAGGAATGCATGATCCTATTTTGTAGAATCCTTTAGTACACCAAGTATCCTAAAATGATTATCATGTGATTGGTTATGTACATATAAAACAATAGGCAAAGGTCAAAAATAAGCTTCAAAGTGATAATATTTTCCACATCTTCACCTTAATTTAACTTGAATACTCCCAAAATTTCTACTAAACCTCATACTGAGTGTAATACTTTTTATCAATTATAAAAACACTCAATTTAAAATATATTTATAGTATTTATTGCATGTACATTTGAGACGTATAGAGATATTTTTGGATAAGGATTTTGACAATAATATCACCGCATAAAAAACTAAGCCATCTTAAGTAACAATTCTAGTTTGAGTTGTCATGCTCTGTGAAGTGTGATACCTACAACTACACAAAACACTCAATAGATCATTACAAGCATGGTTAGCAAATAATAAGCAAACAAAGATGAACCATGACAAAGCGACCTATCGCCTCCTAAGAGATGCGAGTATGGATTTGCTCTCAGATTTGGATAAGCAATCCCAATGACTTGACTACACCTAGATGGAGGATTTGAAATGATAATGATATGCAAAGATGAGATTGATTATGATAGATTGATCCAAGAGACTAATTAAGCTAATGGTGTGCATGATTAAGCTATGATGATGATGCAATTAAGCTAGATAAGAGATTGATTAAGCTACATGATTCAACAATTATGCTAGAAAATGATCAAATTAAACTAAATCTAAGATGCAATTGCCTAAAACAACAATGCTCAAATGATATGCCTATAGTAACAATGCATAAGATGAAATGATATGGGATCCTTATTGCTCCAAAATGGGGGATATTTATAGGATTTCCAAGGCCAGGGGTGAGGTGGCAGGAATCAACGGTCAAGATTGAGTCTGAAGATATCAAGGGTGAAATTGGAGGAGGTTGGAGAAGAGGTTGGAGGAAGAGACACTTGTCATCTCTGTGGTGACAAGTGTCAAGGAGCTTTGCTCGTAAAAGGGCAAGTATCCAAGAGAGGAGACATGTGGCCAAAGTGCCATGTGTCTCAAGAAGAAAATATCCACACCATAGGAGGTTAGGATACGGAGGTTAGAATGTGCAAGATAGGATAGGGTTAAGAAAACCCAAGGTTAGGTGGAATGGGTTAGGTTAGAGGGATGGTTAGGTTAGGTGGTTAGAAGTTAGGAGGCATGTGGGTATTTCAATTTAAAAATTCAAATAATAGGAAAAGACTAATTAATTCTCAACAACTCGTAAATTGATTTGATTTAATTAATTAGAGGATTAGAAGAATTGATTGAAGTGGGGAGAGGAGATTAATTAATTATCTTCAGACCATTTTTAGGTGTATACATGAGCAGACTGACTACCAACTAGTTTTCCACTTTATTTAGGGATGATGGTGACCTGGGGGGCCCTGTTGGGGAGGATCTTCTCAACTGCCTCCCACCACCCCTCTCAGTGGAAGATAACAACCTTATTTTGGCCCCTGTTTTTGAGGAGGAAGTCAAGTCTGTTGTTTTTTCTATGGTTCCCTTCAAATCCCCGAGCCCTAATGGTTTCCCCCGACTTTTTTTCAAGATTTATGGGATGTGGTGGGCCCTGATGTTGTTCTGGCTACTAGAGAGTTTTTTCAGATTTCGAAGGCTCCTCAACAAACTCAATCACACCTTCATTGCCCTTGTCCCTAAAACTCGGGAGGCATCTACTCTTAAGGACTTCGGACCTATCAGTCTCTGCAACACTATTTATAAAATCTTCAGCAAAGTTTTTGTCAATAGGCTCAAACCTTTCTTGGATCCTTTGATTAGCCCTCTCAGAAGGGTTTTGTTCTGAGTAGACAAATTCTTGATGCAGTCATCTCTACTCATGAGATTATTCACTCCATGGATAAGTTTCATCAGTCGAGGATGGTGCTCAAGCTTGACATCTACAAGGCTTATGATAGAGTCAACTGTAACTTACTTTTCAAAGTTCTCAAATCTATGGGGTTTGGAGACAAACTCATCAAACTTATTGGGGAATGCATATCTACTGTCACCTACGATGTGCTTCTAAACGGGAGCCCCCTGGAGAAGTTCAGGGCCTCTAGAGGGTTGCGACAAGGGGATCCTCTATCCCCTTACCTCTTCATCATCCTTGTTGAAGTGTTGGCCTCTAACTTGAACTCTATGGTTCGCAGGGGATCTCTTCTGGTCATCAAACCTGCCTCTATGGCACCCCCCAATCTTCTACAATAGTTCGTCGATGACACTATTCTTTTTGGTATCTCCTCTATTTGGGAAGCTAAGGCTTGGAAATCCTTTCTCAACTCCTATGATCTAGCATCTGGCCAACACATTATCTATGAAAAGAGTAGCATTTACTTCTTTCACACTAATGTCCAACTCCAAGATAAAGTCTGCATAATCCTTGGTTGTCAAAGGGCCTCCCTCCCTAGCACCTACCTGGGCCTCCCCTTGATTGTTAAAGATGTCTCTAATTCCTTCTGGATCTCTATCCTTGAAAGAATGCAGAAGAAGTTGGCTGGTTGGAAAGGTAGATTCCTTAATAGTGCTGGGAAATTGCAGCTACTCTCCTCCTCCCTCTAGGGGATCCCTGTGTACTTTCTCTCCCTCTTTAAGATATCTGTGATTATGGCTGCTAAGCTGGAAAACATCCAAAATACTTTCCTTTGGATGGGAATGGAAGAAAAGAAGAGGCTCGCCTTGGTGGGCTGGGACAAAGTTTGTCTTCCCAAGGCCATGGGCAGTTTGGGTACCCGTAAGATCTCAAGGTTCAATAAGGCCCTTATGACTAAAATTGTCTGGAAGTTACTGAATAAGGATTTAGATTGGAGTAGGATCATTAGGGCCAAGTACCTGGGTAATGGGGACTTTTCCTCTATTCTAAAAGAGGAGGGCCTTCCTAGGGGTTCCAAAATTTGGAATAACATCTTGAGTTGTAGGGACCCTTTATCTCATGGCTTGAGGTGGCTTATTGGAAATGGCAAGAAAATTATCTTCTGGGAAGATTATTGGTTAGGAGAGAGACCCCTTGCTTCTTCCCCCTCCCTTATAAGGCTCTAGGATGCCACCAAAAACTTCATTAGTGAAAAGGTCAGTGATTATTTTAGCAACCGCACTTGGAGGGCCTTGGAGGACTGTTGCATTGATCATCCCTTCCTCCTCCCTGCTGCTAGAGAGCTCCAGAAGCTTTTGGCCGGTATATTCCTTCCCCTGTTTCCTAGGGAGGATAAATTTATTTGGAAGTGGGACCCCTCTAGAGACTTCTCTGTCAGAACTGCCTACACAAGCTTACTTAGAGAACCTGTTTACTCCTCTATCTGGAAAGAGGTCTAGAATCCCCAACTCATCCCCAAGGTTAATTTCTTATGGTGGACTGATCTCCTCAACAAAATTTTAACCCAAGACAACGTGGTCAAGCGGGGATTCCAACTCCCTAATAGATGCATCCTCTACAAAAAAGATGAAGAAATTCCTGCTCATCTCTTCCTCCACTATGCCTTCACTCGAGAGCTATGGAGGATGGTCTACATCACGCTTAATATATGTTGGATTATGAATGATAATTTGTTAAATCTGTCTCAGGAGTTTCGGGGCCCCTCTTCCAACACCCTTATTCAACAACTATGGAAGCAGATCTCCCCCCCACGTGAGCTGGTGTATCTGGAAGGAAAGGAATGACAGGATATTTAGAGACAAAGAGGCCTCTGTGGAAACTGTGTTTGCTCGATTCCTTAAATTAATTGTTGAGAATATATTTGTTTCTAAAACTTGGATGGCGTCCAAGCCCCCCTCTACCTGGGACTAGGAAATCACTAGATGTTGGAACCTTCCCCCCTCGTTCTCTCTTGTTGACTGCTCTAAGAGACTACTAAGACAAAGAATGGTATGGTTCCCCCCGGCTACAAATTTTAAACTCAATTTTGATGGGGCTACCAGGGGGGCCTGGCTGCTGGTGGAGGGCTTAATAGATCCCATCTTGGGGCTCTTGTTGTTGCTTATGCGGGTAACCTAAATGGGAATTCCTCTAATCAAGTTGAAGAGATGGCCCCTAGCCTGGGGAATCCACATTGCCCTCACCATGGGAATCAGGATTATGGACATTGAGGGTGACTCCAAGCTCATCATTGATGTTGTCAAAGGGCGGAATAAGCTTAATTGGACAATTGAGGAAACCATCAGGGACACCCTGAGGCTCATCTTCGGGCTTGACTCGTTCATAATTATGAATATCTTCAAGGAAGGCAATAGTGTGATGGATGCCATGGTAGCCATTGGCCTAAACCTCTCAGGTTTGAGATGTTGGAGGAGTCACAATTCCCTCCCGAACCATGTTAACTTCCTTCTCTAGGAAGAGAAATCCAAAATCTTTACTAATGATTGAGAGGTTGCCAAGTGCTTCCCTTACCCTCCTCTCTTCCCTCGGGGTAGTCTGGAGGTGTTGGTTTCATAATTCAAATATTGGGAATATCCCTTTGATCCCTTCTAATGTGGTGGTGACTCGTTCGGCCAGGCTGGCAATGATGCACGTGTTGCTATGTTGGTAATTCCTTTGGGCTTGCAGAGTCATGATGAGGTACGATCGGATAGGTAACGTGTTGGTAACTGCCAGTATTTGTTGGCTCTTAATGCCTTGTAACCACAAAATCATTTCTAAAAGTGACTTCATTTTTCCCATGTGCCCAACTTCATTTCTCATTTATTGACGCCAAGATCGCACACTTCCCATTATCTCTTCTTGGCTTTCTTCTTGAAGGGTCTCTGCAACTTTCTTTGTGCTAATTTTTTCATGACTAAAGAATCTCTGTTGGCGGAGGATATGGGGGGAGACAGAGTTATATATGAACCGCATAATCCGGATGATTTTAAAAATGACCCCTTGGTCTGGAATTTTTGTGTTGAAGGTGGGGTTGCCAATTTTCTGGATTGCCTGAAGGGCCATGATGAGCAGCTCTCGGCTGCTTTTGCCTCCTCCTAGTCTGGGAGGCGTGTCTCGGTTGGCAGCATTGCCTTTGATGTGTCTGAGGAGACTACTGCCCAAGCTAAGAAGCTGACCCTTGACGGCCACCGTTGGAAGCGTACCAACCATGTTACAAACATCAAAGGTTTGAAATGGTTCTTCCGTAACCGCGAAGAACCTGTCAAGATGCAAGGTGGGTTTGCTCGGGAGGAGCTCAAACACCCATCGAACATGATTTTCCTCATGATCATTAAGTACTTCACTCTCGAAGGCAGGCATAAGGTATTCTACTACTATCATTTTCCCCTGCTCAATCACTTTGGCAACAATGATTTGCTTTGTCTGTCGTTTTATTTACTGCACTCTATAGAGAGTTTTGTTAAAGACACCATAGACCCCAAGCATGGGGATAATCCACCCTACCTCCTTCAGCAGGGCCTCATTTATAGGTTGTATAAATTCCATGAGGCCCTCTACCCCCCCCACAAAATACTTCGCTCTCTCAGCCCCCCATGCCTACTCCTCAGTAGCTTGCGGCCTTGTCTCTAGCTTTCCCTAAATTCTTCCAATATCCCCATGAGGGCTTTTCTATGGCCACCATGTCCCTACCTACTTATGCCTCAGTTGTTTCCTTATCGACGGTCTCCCCTAGTTTAACTCTATCTGCCTCTCCCAGTGCTTCTCGCTCCCTATCCAAGGGCAAAGGCAAAACCCCCGCTAAACACAAACGTGTTGTCTTTGATGACAATTATTCCTCTGGGGATGCTAAGAACGAAAATCCTTCCCCTAATTTCGAGGTTAAAAGGAGATCCTCCAGACTTGCTTCCAAAATCCGCAAAAAGAAGACCTCGGTGATTGAGAATATGGACTCTGAGGAGGACCCCATTGGGGACAAGGAGGAAGAGGACCCTAATACCACTATGGGGGCTCCTGATGGGGATGTTGTGGATGTGAATACGACTAGGGACCCCATGGTTCCGACCATTGTTGGTTCCACTGACATGAGTAACTCTGAAATGCAAACCCAAGACCCCATTGATGTTAAGGATACGACCCCTATGAACACGGGTATTGAGAGTCTTATGGGCGTAGAAATCTCTAATAGCAAAGCCCCAGACTTTGGTAACTTGGACCCGGAGTTAAAAATGGTTGAACAGGTGATGCAATCTATCCCTTTGATGGGCCTGGTTAATGATAGTGATAAATCCCTTGCTGGTGGTGTGCCCAAAGAGACCAAAGAGACTACGGATGACATGGTTGTTGAGAACCCCCAGGATGTCCCTACTCTTCAACAAATGGAAAAGTTGAGCATGGATGTGTTGGACATCACGCAGAGAATTGAAACCTCGGCCTTGTGCTTGATTTGCAGACTATCAAGGAGGATGTCAATCGGATCAAGAACAAGATGGAGGCTTGGGAAGCCCAAATGGCGGGCCTTAACAAATTCCATGTGCAGGTATTATACAGCTTCGCGCTCACCCTCTCTTTGTTGAGGGAACGTTCTGCAGACACTGAGGAGGACGAGCAGGAGGATAGGGACCTCTACAAGTTCCTATCCAATGAATGGAACAGTGCTATGGATGCCATTGGGGTGCGCAAGGCACCCCTGTAGTTTTTTTTTTGTTTTTTGTTGTTGTTTCTGATTTCTAAAGACTTGGTTCCTTTTTGCTGATAGTTGTTGTTAATTGTTGTTATAGTGTTGTTTCTGCACTATGATTTTTAATAGTTTTTCTATGTAAAGGGTCACTTCCCTTGTTCTCACTGCTTTATTAATCAAAAACAATTCTATGGGAGACAATTCACGATAGTGATAATAGTAATAGGTTTTATATGGATCCTAGATTCCAATTACAAAAAAACACCAATGAAAGAGAAGTTGAACATAAGAAAAATAGTGCACAACAAACCAAATCTCTACTAAAATAATGAATAAAATAAATAAAGAGATTATGAACACAAGGACTACTTACATCTTCCTTCAAATGATTCTATAGCCTCTAAATCCTCATTATGGAAACATTCATATATCTCAACGAAGTTATGGAGATCCTTCTCTTTGATTCTCATTTTTTTCCATTTGCTTTCGCTTGTCCTAGTATCAAGTCTAGCCTTATCATTTCTTTCAACCTACAAAGGATAAGTAGGGTCCCAACCCATCTTCTATAATATTTCCCTCCATATTTTCATCCCTATTACACTATTCTTGATAATGCATTTATTGACCTCTAAGACTCTATTTAGTTTTTCCTTTATTTTGTTCATCTTTGACTCAAAGACATATAATATGGCATTATGTCCATCCCTATCCCTCTTACTGCCAACTTCCATGGAATTTGATCTCTTATTTTTCAAGTGTTCATCATTTATCCTTTCAACTTTAGGTAGGTAGTTCCAATTTTGAAACATAATTTTTTTGTTTTAAGTTTCCCCTACCCTCCAATATTTTTTATATTTTCACACTTTGTCATTTGCATGTTTCAATCTATTAAATTCAACCAAAAAATAGTTAATGAGGATTCTTTGAGATTCAAAGGCCTCCTACACCACTCGCATGTTGGGTGTCATCAAATTAATCACCTCTATCATATCTTGCAAAGAAGTAGATTCCACCTTGAGGAAGTCATGAAAATTAAAGCTATTTAGGTGAAGGATTTGAACCTCCAAAAACACACCCCAATGGTAGGTTCTAAAATAGGGGATGCAATACCTTTTTATTTCCTATATCTCCTCTTCTCCAAAGTAATAGCATGACCCTCTCCATTTTCCTTCTACTATGTATGCATTTCCTCTTTTTTTTTATATCACCTTTAATTATTTTAAAACATCTTGATTCCATGCCATGGTCTCCCTTCACTGACATACCTTGATTCCTCACAAGTTTCCACTAAGGAAAGGAATTCATATTGTCAAAATCATAAATATATTCCATCTATGAGTTATTCACCTTTAAAAGGGTGAATCTAAAGGGCTAACCATGGTTTCACTTGATTCCATGTGTCTAACATTTTTTAGCCCTTGTAATTTACATATTCGGTGTGGGGGTTTTCTAATTTCACAAAAATATAAATTAACATAGTAAATACCTAACATGGGGGAGTGGTACTAGGAGTCTTCTTGCACTTGTTTACATGATTTTCCAAGGAAGACAAATATAGAATGGAAACAACACCAATTTCCTATGCCTAAAATGATATAAAAGAGAAAATTTTAAGAATACATGGACTTGAATCTTCCCTTCATGGTGAAACACTTCATATTGTATAGATAAATTTCTTCTTAGGGGTTATTCAAAGAGATTTTTTTGTGTCCAAAGCGAAGTTTCATCAACTCCTCACCCGACTTTAAGAACTTAGCAATAACATCATCTCCCACTCTTCAATCCATGAATATATTTGCTCCCATAGTAGATAAACTAATAGTATCTACAATCAATTATTTAATAACCTTGAATGTTATTAAATGGAGATTAACCTTCCATTATGTATATTTATTAAATATTGAAAACCCACTAAGCAATAGACAAATGATAAAAATTGAAAATTTGTCGTGGGATTTTTAAAAATAAGATTATAGTAGACACTCCTAACTTGGAAAATACGATCAAATCATAATTAAGGGATTAAAAAATGTACATCATTATTCATAGGACAGTACAACATTATATTTTGCATTTGGACATGTTACTTTGAATGCTCTATTCCATGTGCTGTTGAGTTGATTATCTTACAATAATATTTTAAGGGAGCCTTGGATACACACATGAGAGTTGTCCTTTCTATTCTTCATCATTCATTGGAATTTATTAACAAAGATAAAATTTATATTATCAATTTGATGAATTTTATTTTAGGTTTTGTTAGTTTTCCAAGCCTCAAAGTATAATTATTCTTCAAAATTAACTAGTATACAAATCCTAATTGACTCAATATATATGGAACTCCATTGCACCATAAACTTATATTGATCAAGACATAATTTTGGGATTCTCTTGATTTAAATTTATCCTATATTGGAGAATAATTTGGCATGTCTCCTTTACTTGTATGCCAATACACATATGGCTGAAAACCAAAAACTAAGCTTGATCATAAATAAGAATAACCTCTTGATGATGCTTGTTTATTTTAGATTAGATACTAGTAGTGGTGATATTACTTTACTCTCTTTTTCATTTCTCCAAAAATAGTATGGTGAGGGATTTAAGGTATTACAAAAGTATGATTATAAAGGAAAGGATCGAGTATTTATGAACAAGGTATTAATGAGGGCCTATTGAGTATAAAAAAATATATAATGGAAGGTTTGAGATATCTCTCATGTTTCATTAAAGAGTTAACAATTAATGTAACATAAATAATTATTTATTTTTTATGGCTCGTACTAAGGAGGATAATCCACTTCCTTTATTTTATCAATATTTAAAAATTTCTCCTTATTGCATTCCTCTTCTCATGGGGGCTTCATTGGCTAGGCAATATTATATCACATGCATTCATATTGGGGGGTTTAATATCGCAAAAATTGAAAACAATATATTGCAAATATATTAAGAACGTAGGGGTTTTATAAATTTAACATCAGAATAGGAATATTAAAAGGTATTTTTTATTTGACAAATGTCATAAGTAGGGGAAAAAATCAAAAATAATTTCAGCATAGCCATGAATTAGCACCAAAGAGGACAAGTTGGATGCAATAAATGCATATTTATATTTAGATAATATTCATTTAGAGTTTCATAAAATACACTTCAGTCCAATAGTTTTCATATAGAAGGCGAGAAGTGGCTAAGTAGCGAAGTGGAAGGAAACCTGTAACTTCAAGCCATTATCAAGATTTACAGTCGAAGAGGGCCAAGGAACAATACTTATATAGGTATTTATAAAACTCTTATCCCCTCCATTGAACTATTATTCTCATTCATTTTTTTTTTAACTTAGTAATGTCAACCATGGAAAGCGTTATTTCGTCTATCAAAATAATCGGTAAACTAGGATGAAGAACCATCATCTAATCTGTAACTAAGAGCTATTGAATATTGATTACACTTTACAATATCTAACAATACCAATAGATAAAATACCCTCGGCGAGTATGGAGACCTCAAATAGAGAAAAGTTATTGTCACAAGTACTACCATAAGGGGGCAGCTCCCATATATTAAAAAATAGAAAATAAGCACATAGATAATAAGAGGGGGGATTAGTGATGCAGATAACCAATACCCTTTCCAATCACTTTCAACCTATCTACAATATCTTAAGGGAAAAAATCACCATTATCCCTCATGAAGGCCTCAAACTCATCCAAGTTGTATTTCTGGCCTACCCCAGCTTTGAATAACTTCCATGCTTTAGCCTTTTTGGTCTTTTTGCTTTTGAATTAAGATAGAGAAACCAAGCATGATCTTTGATTGTAGCACAATATCAAGGATCTCTGGTGCAGTCTTGACACCATCAACATTCTCCTCCTTCACTATGCGATGCACTGTACCATAGACATTAATGGCATATCCCAAAATCTAGATGATGGGGGAGAACAAGTTCTCATAAATAATTCCATCATGTACATTTTAGCCCATAAATTTGTCCCTAAAATGTTTGTCACAAACATCTTCTCCTCCTCATTCCCTTTGTTGAATAGGCGAGCAATGTGCTCCTTTGAAGATTCTTTGAGATTGTTCATGCATACACACAAACACTTAACACCAATTGATTTCACCATTTTTTGTACACAGACTCGATGAAGGAATCATTGCCTTTATAGCCTTCATATCCTAACAATGGAAACAAATCTCAAAATATAGCTCTTTGGGATTTATTTCTAAAATGTGTGCCCAAATCTTTAGTCTTTGTTGTATGTTTGGGCAGATCATCAAAGTTTTGTTTGAAAGGATAAGACCCTTTCATCCATCTACCACTTGTTATATTCAAACTTGGACTTTGTACCTTTGACTACCAAAATGGATGTGATCCAAGAATTCCATCAATTACTTTTAAGTTCTAGTAGAAAACCAACTCATCAAGCTCCAATTTAATCTTTTTTTTTTATCCTTTATGTGGCCTCATGGATGGAAGACTCTACTGCCAAAATGGAGATTTGCAATCTTATGCAATGCAATTGCAATTCCATGTGAAGCCATGTCATCCTTTCCAGGTAACCAATGTTGATTTACACTTATCTCAAACCAAAAGATCTCATAAATCATGCTTAGGTAACCCTAATTGGAATAACAAGGAAAAGAAACAGTTTCTTAGGACAACTACCAACGAAAAGAAACACCTTCAATGAATCTTAATTTCCCCATTTCCAAATTAATCCCTGGATGTGTAAATTTGACTTACTTTATTTTTCATTTACTTATGGATGCACCAGGATGAACATACACATCATTTCATAACAATATTATAAGCATACTTTCAAATTTTTTATTATAATTTTATCCATTACTTAACCAACTGATAGGTACATGTGCATGGAAATGCAGATGGATCCAACGGTGGATATGGAATATGTAATTGTTATTGGTGAAGAAAATTTTGTTGTTGGCACAGTCGTTTGTTGAAAAGGTTGTACACTTGCTGACATTCGTCATGAAATTGTGGATGATAAACTCATTTAATATCTTTTCGATTTTATTAGTGGGCTTGGGCATCCTTTAAATATAAAGCAAGAACAAAAAAGGAAATTTGGAACAAAACTTATATGCATTAAGAGGAAACATGGCATAGAGGATGTTGATACTCTAGAGTCAAATATAGTGGAAAGTACACCAAACCCTCAAAACAATAGAGAGAGTGGGAAGGAAGGTATGGATAAATAGCCGAGAGTTGGATATGGGTCTAAGTTAGTGGAATAAATCATAGTTGTTGATCCTAGTGTATTGACATATTGGAATAAGAAAGTGAATAGTTTAATGGAGTAGTTTGTCAAGGAGAAATTTACTCTCAAAGAATATTCAGAAAAGGGAGAACCTAGGTAAAATAAAGATTTGTTGTGAAAGTTGTGGCATTGATTATAGAACAAAGTAAGTATCCATGGTAGCACGAACAATTTGTAACTTCAGAAACAATCATATGAAAATAATGTCCCATCAACGTCACATTTTAATGGAGGGAAATGGTGAAAACCATTCAAGTGGCATAAAAAATAAGATAACAGTGGTTAGAGATCAATTTGAGATTCATCAAGGAATTAAACTTCTAGATGATTTCAACAAGACACAAGAGCCTAATTTTTTTAAGGTGGTGGAAGCAACACATGCAAGCTATGAGGATAAGAAAAAAGTAAGAGTAGAATGTACATCATGAAATAAATGGTTTTGTTTGGTGTCAACAAGTGGTAATATTGTCAATTCTCTAAATGAACACATGAAACCAAAGAAGCACACCACCACTACAGATGAGGCTTCACATGATACAATTTTTTAAAGGAGTGGCATAACCGGGAGACCCAAGAAGCCTACCAATGATAATTCCCAACAAAGTTTAACTAGGTTCTTGGTCCCATCATTGTTGGCATTGAGTTGCCATTGATGTCAACTGGTATTGTAGGCTGCTACCGGTAGGGTTTGTCAACTCGATATGAAGAAGATTAAACTGACATAAGGAAGATTGACATGAAGGCTTGTCAACTGGTATGGTGGAAGACACGCAGGTATTGAGACTGTCAGTGACATCATCGGTAAAAGGTGATATGAATTTGTGTGTTGGCATGACCAATTGTAATTGGTATAAATGTTGGTTGTTTGCTTATGATAATGTTTGTGATAAAGAGGTATAATGAAAAAGAGATCACAAACCACTAGAGGTGAAGTTGTGCTACCGGTTAGTAGAAGGAGAAGGTCTCACCGGTAAGAGCTTGTGTCAGTATAAGTTTGTTGTATGTTTGAGTTAAAACCGACCTTTTGTCAATGATCTGAGTGTATGTCGATGTGATGCCACATGGTGCTGAGGTGCTGAGCATGCAAAGGTCGGTGAAGTTTCCATCAACATGGTTTTGATTAAGTAAAAGTAGGTATTTGAAAGGTACTTGAACCTTGTACAAACCAGGAGAACAAAACTGCTAGATAAAAGTGCCTGATCACTTCAAAAAGACAAAATGATCCCACCGAGAGGGATCAGCTAACATAACAAAACATTAAAAACCCAGAACAGACAGCGAAAGAAAAGCACAGAGATAGCAAAAAGATAGAACCTAGGACACCAACAGAGACCTAAATACTATTCATAATTTTCTCAACATGAACAACCATTTGTTTCATGTTGTTCGTTGAGGTCTTCAGTTCCTCCAGCTCATGACCTTTGATGTTGCCCTTGATCTTTGTGTTAGCTCTGGTCCTCCTTTCATGACCCTTCTTGTCCAGCTGCTCTTTATCACCATCCTTCTCAGCATTGTTTTCAAACCTATTTATGAGGATGTTCATGTTGTCCACAGACGATTTGAGGATTTGGAAATTTTGGTCTACGATCTTCTTGACGTTGAGTTCCAACCTGTCAATTCTACTGCCGAAGTCATTCATTTTATTTTCCATTTCCTTTCTATCTCCCATCTCATTGACCTTTTTTTTTGTTGCTATGATTTTTCCAACCATACATTCAATAGCTTCCGCATTATGTAGAATGACAACCAATTCTTTAACATGTTCAGCCAGGGGCTTGTCACCAACCGTAACTCTTGCAATAGCCTGCGTATCTGTTTTCAAACCATTGATATCCTTCACCATGGTGGGAATGGTCTCACATAAGGCTTTAACAGTATCATTGTCATCGTTGCCACTTCTATCCCCTTTATCCTCCTTTTGCAGACTTGTGGTATTCACAACCTCAATATTGCCCATCACCGGGTTACCCTCCCCTTCTTTATCCTGACCCTCAACCTTCTTGTTTTCATCAGCCTCCTCCTCAGAATCAACTAGAATGTGGTTGATATCTAGATTGTTACCCTTTTTAGTATTCTTCCTCTAAATCTGCTTTCTAGTAGCTTTCCCTTTCTTTTTTTTTAACAATTTTTTTCTCAAAGGATTTGGTTTCAGAGTCTGACATTTCTGATTCCACAATAATCCTTCTCTTCTTGGCCCTATTCCTCCCTTTTTTGCTAGTTTCTTTTGATTCTCCCTCGGTCTTTGATTCAAAGTTAAATCCACTATCTTCACTCTTCGTTGTCTCATCTCTTGCATTTTTTCCCTTAATAAGCTTTTCAATGCACTTCCCCTTAAGCATTTTATAAACCAAGACCATAATCCCCTGGTGGAGGGCATGGTCTCCTTTAGGGTCCTTCTGAACCTCCTTTATAGTATGATCCATTGAGCATGCAAGGTAATAAGGTAGGCTCACCTTTTCCCCATGACGGAAATGGTTGAACAAAACAAAATGATGCCCGTAGGCTCTGGTAAACCTACCGTCTAAGGTAATGTAAGCAATAGAAGCAAATAAAACAAACCTCCATGGACTGCAAATTCTCTTCGGAGCATGGTAGGAGTTTATCAGTTTTAATCATCTTTCTTCTCTCTTCATCCATAACAAGAAACTTATCTGCTATTTTATCTGATATGCCTCGATCCCTGTAAAATTTCATTCACTCAGTAGTCATCCCAGTGGCCTCAGCAATGACCTCTTCATCAACATTCATCATCTAGGATCTAATAAGGATTTTACCATTTTTCTAGTTCTCGATGAAATAGCTAGTGATTGTGGGGTCTTTCCCACTTAACCGCTCCATGAAAACATTCAAACCCCCCTGCTGAAGGATATCCCAGACTTCTATGTTCTTTCTCTAGTCAGAGCAGGAAGTGGGTTCGAATCTTTTCTTGTTACCTCCCATTTTTCCAGCACCTTCCTTGCAATTCCTTCTCTCAACTTGATAACCTCTCCTCTAGTTTCTGTGGGTACTCTATAAGAATGCCCAGAATTCGTGCCAGATAATAATGATAAGACACCTATATAAATGCTCATTATCTTCGATAAAACCTTGCATCGAAAAAGGCGGAAGGAGCATTAGAAATAATGATTAAAAGTACCACATTGCCTTGTCTGGCTCCGATCCTGATTAAGTAGAGATTTTATTTCACTTGCAATCTCCATTTCACCATAATTAGTAATGATGTCTCCCAATTGGCAAGCCAGGTTGGCTGCCCAATCAGCATAGGAATTGGCCTCCCTATACACATGTAAAAACACACATATCAAATTCTTCGTTGATTTTCCTAGTTGCTTTAATAGCATTACTAATTGACCAAGAAGGCGGGAATTTCATATTTAAACAATTGATTATGTTTAAAGAATCTCCTTCACACCACACTTTAGTGCATTTAGCTTCCTTGGCAAGGATCATCCCATGGTAAGCCGCCATGGCTTCGGCAACATGATTAGTCTGATTTCCTATGGGAATGCTTTTAATTATTTTGCATATTCCCCATTCATCCCTTAGGATCACTCCACATCCAGCGACACCCGAGTTACCCTTTGAGGCCCCATCAAAATTGATTTTCATCCATCCCTTGGGTAGACTGATCCATATCACACCCTCTCTAGGGTTGATCTGAATGCAATCTTGACCCTTTAATCTCCACTTTTTGTAGATAAATTGATCATCCTTATCTTGAGGATTATCAATACCGCCTATGATATTCATATTTTTCACTATACTTCTTCTTTTTTTTTCAAACACAATTTTAGCCTTAGTAGTCTTTTCTCTGAAAACTCTATCATTTCTCTCTTTCCATATGCCCCAACACATGTAAGGTAAAGCAATTTTCCATAATAAGGTTGTGGATTTATTTCTTGAAGGATGATGCCAAGAATTGAAAATCTCCTGAATCGACTTAGGGAAACCCCAACTGACTTTGAAGTGGTCCAAACAACTTCCCCATACATCAGTAGAGAAAGGGAAATGAAAGAGCATATGATTTATAGTCTCCTCATTCTTCTTACAAAGAATACAAAAACTAGGCATGCTAATACCTCTTTTTCTGATATTCTCAGTAGTAAGAATTTTATCTTGAAGGGTTGTCTAGAAGAAAATGTTAATCTTAGGGGTGAGGCCTTTCACCCATGCTTTAGCCCAGCATGGGCTTTCCATGTTGTTGAAATGTTGATGATATAGAGAAGCCACTATAAAAGTACCACTGGTTATGAATTTCCAAATTAAATGATCTTCTTCTTCAACCCTCACCATAGAGTTCATGACTTTATTCAGACTACCCAAAGATTGGTCCACTGGAGATAAGTCCTTCCACTGTCCATCTTTCCAATAATCCTCCACCTTGGTTCCAAATTTTTCCTTGCATTGGTTCTGAAATCTGTTCCACTCAAGGTTTTCATTCAAAGGGGTCTCCAGAAGCCAAGGGTCATCCCAGAACTGGATAAGATTCCCTTTCCCCAATTTCTATTTTGCACCTTTGACAATTAAGTCTCTTGTTCTAGAGACATTTTTCCAAATATTGGATCCAATTGGGATACTCTCCACTTTGAGGAAGCTTTGAAGTGTCGGACATTGACTTTTATATTTGTTATCCCATAACATTTTCCACTCTCCTTAATTTCTATATCCTCTCCAAATCAGCTTGGCCATAAAGAACTCATTTATGTCTCTTATTCTTCTTAGGCCTGGACCTCCTTTATTTATAGGCTTGCAGACCTTCTCCCAAGCAATCAAGTTCATTCTCTTCTTCTCCTCATCCCTTGTCCATAAAAAAGTTCTCTGAATCTTTTCAATGGCCTCCGCATACTTAGCAGGGATTCTGAACAAACTGATGGCGTAGAGAGGAATACTTTATAGAGTGGATTTCAGCAATTGAACCTTACCTGCTTGACTGAGAAGAGCACCCTTCTAGCCAAACAGCTTCTTGTGGAATTTATCCACCAAGGTTCCACAGAAAGTATCCGGAGGATCATGGCACAAGGGGAGCCCCAAGTAAGAAGCAGGCAGACTACCAATTTGACAACCCAGAATATTACTAATTTTAATCCTCCTTCTCTCCAGGGTATTGATAAAATAGAAAAAGCTTTTGGACCAGTTTATAAGTTGACCAGTGGCATCTCCATAGTTATCCAAAGCCTTTTTTAATCCTCTAGAATCCTTTACTGTAGCTTCCCCATTATTATAGAGTTGTAAACAAACTATTGATGGGAACATGTTTGATTCGCCGAAGAAGGATTCAAACCACAAAACTCCCTTTTCTCAACCATCTTACCAATACATCTCCCCAGACATTCTGCCATAATGATAAAGATAACTAGGGATAGAGGGTCCCCCTGCCTGAGACCTCTAGAAGCTTTAAAGAAAGGAGAGGGAGATCCATTCATTAAAACAGAGAAAGAGGCTGAAGAGACAAGTTGCTTGATAAGGCTAAAACTTCTGGACCTGAAGCCAAAAGCAAAGAGAACATCCATCATAAAATCCCAATCCACTCTATCATAGGCTTTAGAGAGGTCAAGCTTCAGAAAAAAACCTTCTTTTTTAGAGAAACTCAAAGAGTGGATGTTTTCATGGACAGAGATGATTGAATCCAAAAATTTTCTACCCGAGACAAAACCACTTTGCTGAGGTGAAATGATGGAGGGGAGCAACTTAATAATTCTAGAGGTAAGAACCTTGGAGATTATCTTATAAAGAGACTTGCATAGACTAATAGGTCTAAAGAGATCTATTGAATCAGCCCCCATATTTTTGGGGATAAGAGCAATAAAAGTACCATTAACTTCTTTCAAAAAATTTCTAGCACTAAAAAATTCTTTCACAGCTCTGGTAACATCATCTCCAATAATATGCCAGTACATTTGAAAGAAGAACATGGGAAAGTCGTCCAGACCTAGGGCCTTGTTTCCCTCAAAGGAGTTGACAACTATCAGAATTTCATCATGGGAAGGGATGGCAGTCAAGTGAGCATTCTGGTCATCCCCTAAAATGGTAGGTATATTGTCCAAGAGGTCCCTTTGGGCCCGTGTATCCAAATTTTGATCCTTAGCAAGTAAATTGGAGAAAAAGTCCATAGCAGCCCTACTCATGGGATCATCTTCTACAACACATCTGCCATTCACTTTAATCTGAACAATTCTGTTAATGGCCTTATGTCTTAAGGTGGACATATGGAAGTATTTAGTATTTCTATCCCCTTCCTTCAACCAGACATTTCTTGATCTTTGTTTCCAGTAGGTTTCCTCTTTAGCTATAATATCATGATATCTCATAAGAATAGCATCTTCAGTATCTCTAGACGTATTAGTATAGCCATTATTTTGTATCTCATCCTAGATTTCCTTGAGCTCTAATAGGGTTGTAGCTTTTGAAGTAAAGATATTCCCAAAGCATTCCTTATTCCACTTCTTCACATTGTCTTTAACAATCTTCAACTTTTTGACCACTTTGTACATAGCATTTCCTTCAATACTGACCTGCCACCAGTCCTTGATCTTACTTTCCAGATCTGGGTGTCTAGTCCACATCTTTTCAAATCTATAAGGGAAATGCCTCCTTCTATTCTTTACCTCATCCGTAAAGGTTATTGGGTAATGATCTGATCCTGCGCTTATGTGAGAACATAAGGAGCAGTCATGAAGGTTAAACCAATCTAAGGAAAGGAGAGCTCTATCAAGTCTAACCTGAATCAAGTTCTCACCACTTCTTCTGTTAGTCCCAGTGTATTTGATTCCTTACAACTCCAGGTCATGAATAAAATTATTGTTTATGAAATCCATCAAGTCCAATCTACTTTCCAGATTAGCTTGACTCCCTCCCATTTTCTCATTTTCCTTCAAGGGGGTGTTGAAATCTCCCATAATTATCCAGCTGTCCTCAGCAAACCTGCTTCTTAACCCAGTAAGATTTCTCCACATCTCACTTCTACCAGTCTTTGTGTTAGGATCATATAAGTTAGTTAGGACCCATGTGGTGCCATTCTTATGGTGCTTAAATCTAATGTAAGCCAAGTTGTTGTCCTGAATCAGAACCTCATCTTCTACATTGTTTTTGTTCCAGAATGTAACAATTCCTCCCGATGCACCTTCTGAACTCCCTCCACTGAATCCTCCATTTTTGAACATATTTAGACTTTCAACTTTATCTTTTGCCATCTTAGTTTCTTGAATCAAAAAACTATCAAGGTTTTTATCTCTAATCATACTTTTAACTAAATCATGTTTCTAAGGGTTGTTCAATCCTTGAATATTCCAAGAGATGATTTTCATGGACTTTTAGAAATACCTACCTCAAAGATGGTTCTTTGGGTACCATCTGCTATATTCCTGCTTGTTTCCATTGATCTCTTTTTGGCATTTGAATATCTTCCTGGAAAAGTGTGTTGTGCTCCTACATCCCCAAGCCTGCTTCTGGTGTTTCTAGTCAACGTACTATTGATGAGGTTATTGTTATTCTTTTTTTTTTGCTTGTTCTTTCTTTTGTCCTATGCTACTTCTTCTTCCTCCTGCTTTGTTTCATTCTTCCCTAGCGCCTTTTTGATATCTTCCTCATCTCCCCATTTTGGATCTTGTTCCTCAGAAAAGGCCAGCTTTACTTTTGTTGGGGAAGCTAATGAGATTTCTGATAGCCCTTGGCCCAGGATGTTATCAGGTTGGGCCTCCTGATACCAATCTAATTCTTTATCTTGATCTTGAGATTTTAAGACGAGGTTAAAATTATCTCCTTCCTCTTTGTTATCTATGGGCTTTTTATCTCCTTTTTTCTCACCTTTATCTGAGACCAACTCTGTCTTATCCTCTTCCAGTTCCTCTTTCTGATTGTTGTCTTTTTTTCCATGCTCTGAATCCTTATCACTCAGCTCCAACTCCTGATGGTCTATTTTTATGCTATCTACTTTCTTTGGTTCGTTTCCCACTTCACTGGTGAGTTCTTCCTTCGTCCGTCCAATCTGAGACTGTTTCTCCTGATCTGGGTCATTGGACTCCAAGGCTTTTAGAGGCTTATCCACTTTCTTCCAAACCTTAGTTTGGAGGTAGGATTTACCCTCGATACTTGGGCATTTTTTAGCCCAATGTCCAACTTTTTTACAATGAAAGCAGGCAAAAGGGATTGTTTCATAAACAATGTTCTGCTTCCACTTCCCCAGTTTAGATTCTATCTCTATTTCCTCTGGCAAGTTCATATCAGGTCCAACTCCAACACAAATCCTAGCATAAATCAGCCTTCTTCCGGATTTCATAATCTGGTCAATAGCGATAAGCTCCCCGAAGGTATTGGCTATTCCTGCAAAAACATATTCCTCCCAGAATTCCATTGGAAGCCCAGGGAATTTAACCCACACCAGGACTTGGACCAAAAAATTCTTTCCTTTTGCTACATTAGGGTACCACTTTTGGATGTACATGATGTGTTTACCTATTGCCCATGACCCACTACAGAGAATGTTTCTTCTATCCTCATCACAAGAGAAAGAAAAGGATAGACAACCTTTGTTCATTGCAACCACATCAACCTGACCTTTCAAATTCCACTTTCTTTTGACAAATCCATGAATGATCTCTATATTAGGTCTAGACCCAAAAAAATTACCGATCAATGTATTTTCCATTCTAGCAATGTTTTGGTCTATGATTTTGTCTGGAATAGCAATAGCGAACTTACCCTGAGACACATTTGAGGTGTTTTTAACAGGAGGCGATGAGGACTTACATTTAGGTTTAACCCCAAACAGAGAGGACCACTTACATGTATGTCCATTCAAACTGGGTCCCCCCTTAAGATCCTCGGGGGTCGACGAAAGAACCTTTTTCGGATGATCTTTTCCTTCCACCATGTTCTTTGAACCACTAGTCGCTTGTTGTCCTTGAGCTCCTTCCGAGTTGCCGACTTCTATTTTTGAAGTTTGAACCTACCCTTTCCCGCTCTCATCTACTAGCCGCTCTTCACGTGGTCTTGGTCCTCCCCCTAAGTCCCCCAACTCTAAGAGAGCATCGAGATCCTTACTATCTGAGCGCCCTCCATCTGCAAGAATCTCTAAATCATCTGCCTCTAGCTGTCCGACGCCGAACCAGAACTCCCGCTCAAATTTGAATTCTGGGTCTGACATGGTTGTTGGAGTAGTTAGTCAACATTAATGAAACAACCACAATTCACGGGTCGATAACAGATTGATGCGGCTTGAGAAAGAATGATCAACAGAGAAAGATCAGGGAGTTGTTGGCACTTGGATCAAAGCAAGGAAATCAAATTGCAAGAGGACCACGAGAAGGAAACAACTGAGATATTTATGGTGTTTTGATAGATGTAGGTCGATATACAAGACCACATTTTCTAAGTTTAGAAAAGGTGTATTGGAAGGCACGTTAATGGTGGTGATGTGCAGACAACTGTCTTGGGGATCAGATTGAATGAGACCCGATTGGATTTGGTTTGCCTCAGGGTCGACCAAGAAACCCTAACCACCTGAAATTTGAATTGGCTTTTGGCGAGAAAACTATATTATAAATATGCAAGACAAAGATATTGTTTAGGGTTGCTGAAGAGTGAAGGAGAGTGTGAAATTGTTGTTTGAGAGATGAAGAGATAAACACTTGAAGTGTTTATGAGTGAAGACTATACTGGTAGGGAGAAGCAGGGTAAACCAGTGTTAGGAATAAACCGGCAAAGTGAGCATAGAATGCAGAGGTGAAAATCTCAAGGAAGCAATATCTGATAGAGAGTAATCAAGTGTGACATGATTTTCAGCAGAACAGAGGGATAAAATATTAAGCAGAGCTAGAGTCAACATAAAGGCTAAGTTGCAGTGTGTATTGTGCTAATACAAACCAGTAAGTTAGAAATCGGTAGTGCAAAACTTTGAAGGGTTGCAAAACTTCATTTGCAGCAAGGATCTCATTTGTATAACTGAGTTTAAATATTGTTTCACTGAGTAGGAGCTTAGTGTAGGGGTTGTAGCTCCTTTAGGTTGTATCCTATAAACTGTGCAGGGGTTGGTGCTCCTTGGGTTGGTGCCCTAAAGTTGTAATAAGAAATTTTACACTGTGAGGCTGGATTGGAGCAAAAGATCTCCAACAGCTATTCTGGTGCAGGAGCACCTTCACAATTTTGGCTTGTTTGATCCTGATGGGATCATGAATTTAATTACGGACTATTGTAAGAGTCCAAGTGTGTGTTTTATGTTTCATTATGGTTTAGGTTTATCTTAGAGTGGTTTAGATAATTTTTCACAAGTTTTCTTTCCAGTTTTGGCCCATAATGCCTTGTAAGCCAAAAATGCACTCAGAGTCAAAAATTGCTAATGTTGTCAAGCAACATTTTGACAAAAAGTGAGAAAAGTTGTAAAATCACTCTACAAGATAGTTATGGACACCATAATGGTTGGAATGGTTTGAGTGTGCCTATATAAGGACACTTCAAACATTGTAAATGGGTTGGCTTGGTATTAGAAAGAGGAATTTAATGAAATATGACTGTTTTTCATGCTTTTTAAGCTAAATCTATTGTAACAGTCCGTACAGAGCACTATTTCCGTACTGTTCTTTCATAGGAGTTTGTGTCAGGGGTTTGTGGCTTAAAAATGCAACAACTTGAATAATCCAGGTTTGGGCTCCCAAAAATGGACTTGGTCAAGTTGGTATACATGTACATAGTGTATATATGTCTCATTTTGTGCCAGAGCTATGATTGGAAGAAGGATTTGAGTGAATACTAGGCAAGTATGGGTTACTTGGCTAGTATCATGGACAAAAACTCAAAATTTGCACCCAAAAATAATTGGAGTGGAAAACTCTATGAGACAGAGGTCTGAGCATGTTCCCAAGGGTGTTGAGAGTCATTTTGGTTGATTAGAGCAGGTTGTTTTCTATAAGACATTCTCAGTTTGGTTGCATAACAGTGAGTTCACTGTTTTTTGTGAATTAAATGACAGTTTCAGTTTGAATGCCATATGTTTGGATAAATGCATGTAGGCAAAAAATAGAGGAGGGCTCCACATGGTGTGGTAGAAGATTCTTGACAGTTTGGTAGCTTGATTAGTGAAGGAGTAGTGGTTTCCAATGTTGTTTGGGTCTAAACCCTAGTAAACCCTACTAAAATGCCTAAAATGGTGGACAGTCCCCAAACAACCTCCTCAGCAACTAAAACTACAAAAATCCTTGAGCCTTGACATTTTTAATAGCATCCAATACAACTCCTAAGGTGTAATTGGCCATCGTTGGTCAGTATGAGCAAAAATACCTCAAATTAGGCCTACTCGACTAGTAGCCCTTTTCAACCTTGTTTTGTAAAAAAGTGTGAACCCGATTTGTGCAAGGTTAAATGGTCTTGAAGAACCATTGGAATCCATTTGAAAACACTCAAGAAAGCCTCCTAACACCTCAGTATGAGCAGGGTTACTATATTTGGGGTTTAGACCTATGAGAAGGGTTTGAGTAAGTGTTGAGCAAATGAGCTTGAACTAGGTCTTTGAGAACAAAACCAAGAGCAAGATTTTAACTCCTTGTCTAAACCTTTTGAGGAAGCTAAATGCTACTAAGGAACGGTATTAACAATGTGTGGTGAGCAGGGGTATTAGGGTGTTGAAATTGAAGGGTTGAGGAATAAGAGCATGGTAGGTTGAGTTGAGAAAATGTATGAACAAATGATGGGAAGAGCTCAAGGAGGAAGTTTTGGGTTTGAGTGAAGTTTGTGAACATTGAAAGTGGGCCTTATCAGAGAACCAAAACCTTTCCTCTCTCATTTGAAGGAGTCTCTTAACAAGTAAGATTAAACTTAGCTTTAATTGGTCCTCTTGTGGGCTTCTCCCTCTCATGTTCTCACTGAGGTTTTTACCACATTGGGTTTTCCTCATATATCTGGTATTGTGTGATGCATTTTTGTGTATGAGTTATGTTGATGTTATAGAAAATTCTTTCACACACTGAGTCTGCACTATTTGGGCTACCGGTTACCACTCAGATTGTTTTATCTAGTATAGGTAAATCTCTGTTGAATAAAAAGTGGTTAAATCACTTATTCACCCCCCTCTCAGTGATCCATTGTGTCCAACAATCACCATCTGTATTACATAGGCGCTCTACAAGTCCAAATACTTCTACTTTAGTTGTGTTAACTACACAAGTTTAAATTTATTTTGAGTATGATCTATGGGAATTTATACATTATTTGTGTTGTCACGTTATTAAAGGTCATGCATCGCCATTGATGTTGCAATTTTGGGGGTATTGGTATTCTCATATTAATAAAAATGGGGAGAGATTAGACACAAAGGTTCAAATTGATGGTAAAAGGGGTGGAAAATTATGGGCCATAGAGAAGCATACCAAGATGATGATATGTTATGAGGGTAATAAATATCGTATTGATGTCACATATAGGCATATTCATTGCAAGAGGGATTTTGAGACAGGGACCCCATTTGAATCATTGACATACAACTTTTGTAAGATGATTCCTGAATGTAATGACTTTAGGATGTGTTTATATCGTGAATCAAGGTGTGCCAATAAAAGACATGGGAGGGATACAGGGAGAGGGAGAAGACTAGACTATTTGACTCGAAATGAGCTCAGAATAGTTGTTAGGGTTTCAAATGCTAGCCAAAGATCAATAATGTGAGCTCTTTGGTGGTATAAGACAAAGGTTGTTATACTCTCTATTAGAATGAGATCCCTAAAGGAGAATTTGTTTGAATTGACAAAAAGGAAGGATGTCTTTAGGTTTTGCAAGGATGTGTGTGAGGTACATAAACAAGGAAAATTACAAGGTAAAGATCCAATTTGAGATTTTGTCAAGGATATCTTTCACAACCTGATGCATCCATCCATTAAATACCTTTATGAGATTATCAATTTACGGGGAGATTATCAATTTACGGGGAGGTCATAGATTATATATCTTTATTAGCTTGAATCTGAATGGTCCTTCAATTTCTACAACTTTGAGACAAGTTACAAAGTCATTGGCATATATCCCGAGGGAGCACAACTACATTTTTGAGGCAATAGGAAAAGTGTATGCTTCTCATGAAACCAAACATGGTATAGATGGCACACTTCCTATGTACCTTGTTGAAGATGAAACTATTGTGAAAAAGTATGTTAGGTGGGTAGCAAAAAGTGATACATTGCTGGGTTTTTTGTGGTAATAAAGAAGAACATCAATGTCAATCACATTTCTTTGTGATAGTCAATGAGGGAGTTGCAAGCTATGATATCATAACAGATTCTTTTAAGAACAATGTTATTGGCCATTATGCATGTGCTATTATTTCAAACCCTTTACATGAAAAGATTCCTCGTTTGGTTGTGGCTGTTAATAATGCATGCAATAGGTTCAATACAAATTTTGTTCATCAACAATGGGAAAAAATAGAATTTTTGTGGAAGAGACATGTGGAAAAAATTTTGGGACCTATTGTTGGTAATTCCTTAAATGGGGATAGTAGAAGAAGATAACTTATGTTGATGGACTATTGTTCAACAAAAGGTATTCGATATCAAATCCTTGGGAAGATTGCAGACTAAGTGGGTTGTACAATTGTTTCAATTTACAAGATTGCATGACCATGACTGCATCCACAATGGAAAAAATCTAGTGATTATTTAGAGGTCGATGAGATTTGATTATAGGAGAAGAGATGATAAGTTTTAATCATGTTAGGATGGTTTATAACACTTTTGAAGTGGATGATCACAAGCTTAAAAGTGAAGATATAGAGAGGATAGATTGACAAAATTGGGGTTCGGCACAATGCATTGCTTCAAGGCATGTTCAGAGGTATTTGAAAGAGATGAGAAGTACATCTAGTGGAAGGGTAGAGAGGACACTAGGCACATAGACATATCTAATATTTTTTGCTAACTACATTGACTCTTTGGAAAAGAGTGTGAATTGATTCATGAGTTCATCATTTATTCATGTTATGGTTATGTTGGCTATGAAAAGAATCTAACAATAATGTCAACATAAATTTCATCAACAGATAGGCATATCAAGATGTGAAAATTTCTTGCCACTTTGTAGTTTGAGAATGTTTCAAGATCAATACTCTCACTTATCATGTGTTTTGCACCTGACTAGGTGAGATATATGTAAGAACTTCTTCAGCGAATTTGGTGGGATGGTTGCAGCAGAAATGACCTATGATTTCACTGGCTTGCTTCATGTCATTGGAACCCTTAGTAGAGTTGCATAAGAAGAACCAAATCCCCAAGGTCTTCATTTTAACAAACCTCATAAGAAGCAAGAAAGTATCTAGAATACATTACACCAAGAAAGGATACAAAATGTTGTGAGTAAGTTAAGTAGCGAAACAACTTCCTACACTAACCTTGAGAGGAGGGTAATGCAAATAATTTTACCAGATCGTTGCACCAGTTACAAAAACTTAACAAAAATAGACACAATAGCATGCATACCACAACACAGTGATTTAAATGGGGAAAACCCTTTTGAGAGAAAAACCCCACACTCCAAAAGCCACCCGATATATTATTCAGCAATAAAAAACAAATTACAGTATACTTGCAGAGACAGCTCTTCACATGAGTACCACTAATCAGAGATTCAAAGGTAACTCAATAGCCATAATACGTAACTCAATAGCCATAATACTCTTACACACAACTTCTATCTCACACACCTCATATATAGGACATACAATGCAAGAAACTGTCAAACAGTATTACAAAACCATGGGCTAAAACCACCCAATAAAGTAGAGTCGACCTTATCTTCATTTTGGATGCCCTATGACATGTCAAAACATACATCAAAATCTATCCCTCCCTTTTATAGCTCACTTATGTGTCTGATGCATTTTATATTTCCTATTTTAGGAGTACAAACTTTCAGAGGCCATAACTTGTGAACTGTGTGTCATATTGATGAACTGTTTGAAGTGTTAGAAAGCTTGTGAAGTTATCTATCACCTCATAAACCGTTACGCCATTTACACCCATTTTTTAGGGCATTTTAGAGCCTCTAAAGTCCTCAAGATTAAATTTGAACCTTTCATTGTACCCCTCCAAAACGGAAACTTTAATATCTCCAAAGCTACCTATGATCTTGCGATGTAACTTTACCATAATGATTACCTAGCCAACCAAAAGCTTCGGGTAGAATTTCACACCATTTTTTGCTCAAACAAAAACTTACTATAAATAGTAACTTCATGTAAATGAAAGATTGAGACACCATTTTTCCCAACATTCTCCCACTTGTCGAACACCTTGCAAGAGAAAAGGGAGTATCAACACAATAAATTAATTTCTAGTGGCCATGAGGCCCATAGACTCTGAACACCATTTGATATTCTTTGTGCTCACAACCTTAGTTAAAGAATCTGCAAGATTCATCAAAGTTTCTACCTTGACCAGCTTCACCCTACCATCTTTGACCATATCTCTGACAAAATGATACTGAACATTAATGTGCTTGGTCCGAGCATGAAATGCTGGGTTCTTAGCTAGGGAGATCGCACTCTGACTGTCACAATAAACTATTACTGCACCTTGTTTTATTCCAATATCCAAACATAGTCTCTCAAGACAAATGGCTTCTTTATAAGCAAGAGTAGCTGCCATATACTCTGCTTCTATAGTGGAAAAAGCAACCACAACCTGTCACTTACTCATCTAACTAATTTCACCACCAAATAAAGTAAATGCATAAGCACTGGTGGATCTTCTGCTATCAATATCACCTGCCTAGTTTGAATCCACATAACCATGAATATCAAGGGAAATAATGTCTCCAACCAAATTACCTTGATAACACAAAGAATATGCTGAGGTACCCTTCAAATATCTGAAGAATCTTTTGACTACATCCCAATGAACTCTACCAAGATTAGACATATATCTGGAAATAACTCCCTCTACTTGGGCAATGTCTAGTCTAGTACAGACCATAGCATACATCAAACTTCCAACTGCATTCTAGTAAGGCACTCTTCTCATGTCTTCCATCTCTGATGGAGATGTAGGACAATCTGAAAGATAATTTCATTCCAACTGTGAAGGGAACACATAATGGTCTATGATCTTGCATGTTGAACCTTTGTAATATTGAATTCACATACTTACTTTGACCTAGCCATAGCTTTATGTTCACTGTATCTCTTCTAATTCCCATCCCAAGAATGTGTTTAGCTACACCAAGATCTTTCATTTCAAATTTAGCAACAAGTTGAGACTTTAATTCTAAAATCATACCATTCCCTTTACCAATGAATAACATATCATCAACATATAATGTAATGTACAGGATATGATCACCATCAAATTTATAATAAACACAGTGATATGATTTAGAGCATTCAAATCCCAAACTCAACACATATGTATCAAATTTTTGGTACCACATCCTAGGACTCTACTTGAGGCCATACAAAGATTTCTTCAATTTACAGACGAAATTACTTTTACCTTTCACCACATAGTGCTCTGGTTGTGTCATATAAATATCCTCCTCCAAATCACCATGAAGGAAAGCAGTTTTCACATCTATTTTCTCAACCTCTAAACCATAAGCAACAACAATAGAAAGCAAAAATCTAATGGATGTCATTTTTGCAACAGGAGAAAATATCTCACCATAATCAACACCCTCAACCTGAGAGTAGCCTTTTGCAACCAACATTGCTTTATAATTTTCAATGCTTCCATCTAAATCAATCTTTTTCTTGAACACCCATTTGCCACCAACAAGCTTTTGTCCTTCAGGCAATGGTACAAGATCCTATGTATCATTATTTTTCAAAGTTGTCATTTCTTTTTCCATTGCAATCTTCTAGGATTCTGCATCATTCATACTTAATACTTCTACTATGAATTACCTTTTGTGAAACAAGGTCCCAAAGCTTGTATTCTTTCACACCATAACTATAACCGATGAAGATACATTTCATAGCCGTGTTCTCCAAATTTATTCGCTTCTCCTTTGGAACATGTGCATATGCCTCTCAACCAAAAACTTTAAGATGGAGGAGACCTACTAATCAAGTAGCAAGTAGTGGCAACAACTTCAGTCCAAAACTTTTATTCTAGACCAACACCACTTAGCATACTCCTAGCCTTCACCATCAGTGTCATGTTCATTCTTTTTGTAACTCCTTTTGTTGTGAAGAATATGGAGTTGTCTTCTAGCTATTAATACTACGGTCTTTATAGAATCTATCAAAATCATTAGAGAAAAATTCACCGCTATTATCAATCCTCAAACATTTAACTTTATTACTAGTTTGCAACTCAACCATTGCTTTAAATTCTATAAAATGACTAAAAACTTTGGATTTACTCTTTAGAAAGTATACCCATGTCCTTCTACTAAAATCATCAATAAATAAAATATAATATGTGGATTTTCCAATCAAATGAACATCTACATGACCAAACACATTAGAATGAATAAGATCCAAAACACCACAAGATTAATGAGAACTCGAGTAAAACTGAACTCGGTTTTGTTTTCCATAAATGCAATGCTCATAGAAGTGAAATTCAAGATTATAATCATTCAAACCTTCAACAAGGTTTTTATTTTTCAAGGTCCTTAGACCCTTTTCTCCAATGTGGCCAAGTCTCTGGTGCCATAACTATTGGATATTAGAGTTGTTGGGATATGTTGTTGTCATTGATGTCAACATATTCCTGTGTTGCAGAGAATTGGTTTGTTGCAAAGAGTTGTTTGGATGATCTGTCACAGATGTGCTGATTCAGTTTATTGAATTTTGAGATACTTATGTCTAGTTGATTTAGTATGATTTTCATGTTTCTATGAGGTGATTTGGTCAATTTATGAGGTCTGGTATGTGGATTGTTTTTTCTGTGTTCTGTGTTGCAGAAATACCATGACTCTGGTTGGTATTTGATCCATATTGCTCTAGAATGATTATATCTTGAGTTGTGGATTTTGGAGAGTGGTTGGGACGTTCATGTGTGTCCTTCAATTGATTGGTTCATGATTTGGAACTTCGCAAGCGTATCTTTCAGTTTGTCAATTAGTGTTCTTGAGCTTCGGTGATGGTATTAATAATGATTCTTTTTATCCGAGTTGTTTCAATGATTGCGGTGAAATTCACGTGGCTTGTTGATGTTCTCTGATCATGTGCTATGCGTTTTGGTGGTATGCTTTGATCATGGTGCGCATTATTGAAAATTTTATTGGTCTGGTGGTATTCTTTGTGTTATGCGACATATTCAGTGGTGTAGTAGGTTGCAGATGATCTTGGCAAATTATTTGATGGTGTAGCATGTTCGAGGATTTCATTTGGGTCCATGCTATTTCCTTGCCGATATTTTATTGGTCCGGTTATGGACTTATGTATCATGTGATGTAAATTTCTAATTAGGTCTTATATGTTGAGTCGACCTTAAGGTTAAGGTTGATGAATTGTATAAATAGGCATTGTAATCATGTAAGTTGTGTGTCTGTGAGTGTCTGTAGTTGTGTTTATAATTTGAGAGGTTGTTATATGTGCAAAAAGGTGAATCTATCATTCGAAAGTGTAGAAGAGAAGAGAAGGGTTGGTGTGTAGACACTGTGCTTAACCGAAACTGTAATCGGGCATTTGGAGATGCTATTCTTTTAGTTCATGTAATCTAGATTATTGTTTGATCTTTGTAAGGTAGTAAGCCTTCCTCAGGGTTGTAGCCCTTCTTGTTTTTACTAGTGAGCTCTAGGCAGTGTGTCTGAATGCATGTGTGTTCCCCATTATAATATTTACACATACTACTATAGAGTATCATTTTATTATGGGTAGGTTCCCACCATGGTTTTTCCCTTAACCGGATTTTCCACATCAAAAATCCATGTGTTATGTGTATTGGTTATGTGGTGTTTATCTTTGCTATTGTTTTTATTAATCATATATTATGTTGTGCATAATTTGGTTAAGTTTGGTGAAAACTGATTCACCCCCCGCTCTCAGTTTTCTTCCATTGTTGCTGCCCTGCTATCAACAATTGGTATCAAAGCTAGCTCCTCTGGAAGGAGCTTGACTGCTTGAGGAGATCCGAATGACAACTATTTTTTTCAAGAAGGAGAGTCCAAGATTTGAGGGAACTAATTACCCTAAATGGAAGCACCGGGTGGAAGTTCACCTAAAAGAGCTTGGAGAAGATTATTGGAAGAATATTAAAAATGCACACATTGTTCCTATGAATGGTCCTATTACTACTGATGAGATCAAAGTTGTTGAACATAACATAAGAGCTAAAGAAGCTTTGTTGAGTGCCCTTACTAATGCAAAGATGACTAATATGATGGGATTGCAGACTGTGCATGAGATTTGGGTGAAGCTTGAAACCCTGTATGAAGGAGACAAACATGTAAAAGTTGCTAAATTGCAGAGCTTGAAAGGGAAATATGAGATGCTGAAGATGGGAGAAGATGAGAATATTACATCCTTTATGGCTAAAGTGAATGATCTTATGTTGAACATCAGATGTGTCGGTGGAGTCCTTGAAGAAGATGAAATTGTGGCTAAAGTGTTGAGATCTTTGCCTCCTGCTTCTAAACATAAAGTTGATATTATTGATGAGATCCAGACCATGACAACTGTGACAAGAGATATGTTGATTGGTAAGCTTGTTGCTTTTGAATTGAGCAAACTTGGTGAATCACATGGTAAAACTGAGACTACATTTAAAGCTACTATATCCGAGAAGTAGAAGTATGATCCGAGAGAAAGTTCAACTAGGGTTTCTAGATATGAAAGAGAAATGAGAGAGATGGAAGAACATGAAAGATAATTCGAAGAGCTTGAAGCACTTATTGCTAGAATATTGCTTAAGGTAGCCAATAAGTATGAAGGAAAGTTACCTTTAAAATGTTTTTCTTGTAATAAAATTGTTCATTTTGCTTCTAGGTGTCCTAAAAGAGCAGAAAACGTGTCTAAGTATGATAAGCCTTACAAGCCTAACCAGAAGTATAGATATCAAAAGAAATGTTATTATCCTACTGATGAAGGTGTGACTGATAAGGAGTCTGATAAAGGGAATTCTGAAGATGAATTTGTGTTCATTGGAATCAAGGAAGATGATTCGGTATCTGCTAATTCTACAAGTTGTGGTGTTGAAGAGAAAGATTTGGCTGATAAGATTGATGAGAAAGATAAATGGGTTGTTCACATCATATGACAGGAGATAAAGATAAATTTGTGAATATGGAAAAGTATGATGGCGATGTAGTAAGATTTGGAGACAATAAATCTTGTGTAATCTGTGGTAGAGGTTCTATTTCTCTTGATGGTAAGCATTATACTGATGATGTTTTATATTTTGAAGGTTAAAAGTACAAACCTATGTCACACTTTTATAAAGGAAAAGGTTAACACAACAATAACTGTTCAATTTCAATGCCATAAAAGTGGCATTTGTATTTTGAATTTGAAGATGATGTAAACTGATGAAATGTGTAAAATTTGATGAAGTTTGAGTCTTCTTTTTTTTTTTTTTTAAATGTCAAGAATTGATATGTTTTTTTACTTTTAAAGTCAATTTTTTTATTGCTGAAAATCAAGGGGTTTAGTTCCCACAAAAAAAAAATCAACTTATTTTTTTTCTGATTTTGATATCCCTAATAGATGACATACATATATAGTGGATAAAAAATAAGTTAATTTTCAATGTATATTTTCTTCATTATAATATTTTAAAGTCTAACATACCTGAATTTGACAGTTTTTATCTCCCACCATATTTTGTTTATTTAATTTTTGATAATCAAAAAAAAAAAAAACCCTTTTGGAGAAGACTCTCTCCTCTAGTGAACCATATTTTTTTCAATTTTTTTTGAGGTGATCGAATATTTTTGTTTTGTTTTTCAAACCAAGAGCATTAGAATACCTATTTGTAGTATTTTTGAAATAATATATATTAAATCTAATCAAAACATCATAAAAATTATATGAGTAGATTCTTGACTTTGATCTCTACAAAAGGGTATTTTTCATTTTTTTAATAAATTGAATTTACTTGTAGAATTTTGTTGCAGAAGTTAAAAGTTTTAGAAATTTGTCAAATTTGGTGATGTGGCTGCCACTTAGGATGTCACTAAGGATGTTCTGGTAGGAAGGGTTTCAGACAAAAGCGTTTCGTCCGGAAACGTTGGAGGCCGACGCGACAGGTCATTTGAGTGACCGCACCTCTTAAACCCCATATAATTAATGATTTATTTTTTTGTTTTTAAATATGAAAATCAAGGAGTGCGAATTAATATAATTGATTTTTGAATTAAATCAATTAGTTTTGCAAATAAAAATGACATTTTTAAAAAAAAGCGGCGAAGATTTCTAATTTTTTTGAAGATTTTGGTTGAAGACTTCTACTTTTTTCAAGTATGTTATTTTAATTTTTTTTTAATTAAATAAATATCCAATGTTAGAAAGCTTTTTAAAGTATGTTATATTAAACTATTATTTTTTAGATTTTATTAAACCTTATTTTTTGGATGCATAAATTGTGAAAGAAAAAATTGTATTGAAATGTTATTTACCTTTTATTTATGGATTCATTCATGTAATTGTTCTTGAAAAACATTTTTTAATTCTTGATCCAATAATGTATTTTCACTTGAACCTTTTATTTGCAGGTATGGATTCATTTATATGTGTTTGTGCACTTTTTATTTACATGTATGGATGTATTTTTATTTACATGTATGCATTCATTTTTATTTACATGTATGGATTCATTTATATGTGTTCATGTGTGTGTGTGTGTGTGTGGATTCATTCTTATTTACATGTACATGGATTCATTTTTGTTTACAAATAAACTAATGAAGTTTAAAAGACATTCAAAATAGTTGTCATCATTTTTAGAAAGTGAAAGATGAAATATTACAAAGATTGTAGAAAGGTTATTTAGATATCTATCAAATTTGTTTTAACATTTCCAACTAAGAAATATGAATATTATTAAAATAAGTCTCCAAAAACAGTTTGAGTTAGTGAATTTGTAAAATATATTACACTAATAGAATTGAGTATGACACTATTTTGTGACAAATAATTTTATTTACATATACAACTCAACTTCTCTCTATTTCAAAAATTGGAGTTCGGGTTCAAATGATAAATGGATGATGAGAATGATTACTATATTAATAATAACTTCAATAAGGTATGAATCATTATTTAAAACAATATATTTAATTTAGTTGTCATTACCATATCACCAATGGGAAAAATCATAGTGATCTTGAAATTATATATGTTTGTCCACCTTACTTTTCTAACTCTTTTTTTTTCTATTTAAATGCTACTACATATAAAATCCATTCTCAACACTTGTATAACAAGATAGCACCTATCTAGCAAGTTTAAGAATGCAAAATTATATTTCATAATCAACATTGTGAACAAATTATAGAGCTCTTTTTATGAAAAAAAGAAAAGTAACTTTAACTTTTGTATATATAGTATGTACTAACAAATCTTTTAGATCTAGAACAATAATTATATCTATATGTGTTTACAAATGAAGTCTATATGTATCTAACTCTAATGTATTGTTCAACATTTAAAATAACTTGAGCATGATCTATGATTTTTTTCTTATGTATGGTATATATGTGTTTGTGTGTTTAGGTGTTCAATTGAAATTGAATCTGAATATTTTTTGCAATGGGGAATAAGAGGACTAGATCAAGGTTGTATGATCGAAAAAGGGAGGATAAGATGAAAGGTCATACAAAACGTTGTCAACAACAATCCGTTGATGTTCAAGATCAACCTATTAATGTTCAAGAAACAACAACTCGGGTACGAGATCAAATTGGTACAATGTCAAGTTCAATTTTTTTCTCTGGTATAAAAAAATTGATGGAAATGGATGAAGATAGTCTTTTCAATGAAACTCCTTTTGAAGATATGGTACCTGAAAGCACAATAAAATTGTATTATAAGAAAATGTGGGATGATTATTTTGAAAATAAGTCTATTATTGGAAGAGCACAACTATTTGCTAAGTTATTTAGGAAAAGATAAATGACCCCTGTTTTGGAGTTGTTAGATGTTGATAATAAGAAAAGCTCACATGATACATCAGTAAAAGAAACTATAATTGAAAATTTGCAAGAAGCATTGAAATGTATTGATAGCACAAGTCGAGGTGTTGAATTAAGTGTTGCACGTAGAGCATTGATGACTATGATTTCTAGTAAGAAATTGTCTCATAGAAATCAAGTTCATGCAATTTATCAATTAATGAAGGTATCTAGAGGAATTGTTCAAAGATATATCAAGAAGAGAAATATGTTAGATGAAAACATTGAAAACAATTGGGTAAATATCTGTAGGGTTCCTCGAAAAGACAAAATTTCTGAAGATGTAAAAAAACAGGTCGTTGATTATTGGACCAACCACTCTCATGTTTCTTCCAATAGAAGGAACACTATACAGATGATAGATGAAGATGGTACAAAAATTTCACATTCAAAACATTTTCTAGATACAACACAAAGTGAATTGTTTGAAGCATTCAAGCAAGAAATTTTAGATGTGAAGATTTTTCAAAGGATGTTTGAGAGATTGTGTCCTTGCTTTGTATGCATAAATAAGGTACGTGAAACTTGTTGTTGTTGAAATTATGTTGAATTTCATCTACACTTGCAATCATATAAAAAAGTCATGGCAATAATTAATCCAAATCTAGTCACTCCTACAAGTACAACACAATTTGTGAAATCTATTTTATGTGATAAATTAAAAGATTTAGATGAGTTCAAAATACAGTGTATAAAAGGTGCATGCAATGATTGTGGAGATTTGAGTAAGTTTTTATTGCAAACTGAGAATATTGATATTACAATGCAAGTTATGTGGAAGAGATTTGAATATGAGACATACCAAACTAAGTCAGGAATTGAATCCAAAAAAAATGTGTTGAAAGAGAGTGAATTGCCCTACATTGAGTTTATGACTAGATTTCATAGTATCATATATCCACATATCCAACATTTTCATGGTGCAAGATGACAAGCTAAACAATTTTGTGAGTCAAAGAATTGTTTTCCACTAGGTTGTATTCTTTAAATTGTAGATTTCTTCGAGAACTATACATTTAGTCCTCACACAAAAATTCAAAGTCAATATTATCATTCTGAGCAATTTGCAATATTTGTACAAGTTTTCTATAGACATGCACAATTTCAAGTTAATGGTATAGAGAGTACTAAAAATGAACGCATTCTCATCAAGGAGGTTCATTTCTATATTAGTGATGATTTATGTCATGATAGGAGTTATGTAGAACATTGTTTTGGAATTTTTTTGAAGATATTAGAGAACATGGGATAAATTGTGTTGGCAATATGCTGAAATTGTTTATGTGTTATCATTAATGTCAATATTGTTCTCTGGTTGGATATGGTTCTATCCTGGTTGGTTACTGATATCCCAATTGGTTCCTGTTCCAGTTGGACTTGGTTATCAATGATTCTGATCCAGTATGATTAGATTGGTTGTTTCAGTTTTGGATGGTTATTCAGGATGGTTATATGCTTGTCAAATTCAATTGGTTCATGATTTGGTGCTCTAGAAGCTATCTCTTATGTTCTGAATTACCGGTTGATATCTCTCGGTACTGTTGGCTTTACCAGTTGGTGATATTCGACGATTTGGTTAAGTGATTTTGGTCCAGCTTATAGAAATGGTTCCTAATGTGCTGAAGGCATTCTTGATCATGTCCTAATTGTTTGTTGGCTTCACATTGGCTAGCGTGATGATTTGGTGATCCCATTTGGACCCGGTTGGTTATTCTATGTTATTTGCACTGAGGGTTTCTACCAGTTGGTGAAACATGTTGATATAGGTCTTAGCGGAATTTCCAGTGGATATAATTATTTGGGAATTTAAATTAGGTCCATGCTATGTAATGAAAATCATAATATTGGTCTGGTGGCATCGTGTGATGAAATTTTTGTAATTATGGTTTGTGGGTTTAGGGTTTAGCCGACCTTGTTATCAAGGTTGATGATATGTATTTATAGGCGACTTATTCATGTAATTTGCAGAGGATGGTATGGTATGGTTATGTCTGCATTATCTGAGAGTGTTTTATGTGCGAACAAAGTTATATCATTCAGCAAAGGGTTGTGAAGGTTTTAGACTTTCAGGGTAGACATCTGTGCTTAACCAGAACTATATCAAGCATTATGAGATTCTATTTTCATAGTTCATTTTCTCTGGATTGTAGTCTAATGTTTATGTAAGTTAGTGAGACTTCCCTTTTGTGATGAGCAGTGAGCTCTAGGCGGTTGGTCTGATTGCAAGTGCAATCCCCATTGTAATTATTTCACATATTGTTGCAAAAGTATTATCTGACTGTGGGTAGGGTTTCCCACCATGGTTTTTCCCTTTACCAGGTTTTCCACGTCAAAATATTGGTGTTGTGTGTTATGTGCTTTCATGCTTTATCTTTCATTGTGTTGCTCTGGTAAATGGTTTATAATCTGCATTAATTGTTTAATTTATGGAAAACTCATTCACCCTCCCCCCTCTTAGTTTTCCTCCGATATCAGAGATTATAGCAAATTGTTCACAACATTGGATTTGGTCAGATGGATGTGCTGATAAGTGTTCTTCTGAAATTGATTTTAAATTTTCTTATTTGTATATATATATTAAATACATACATGTGTTTGAAATTTCCATTTGATTTGATTTTAACACCAAGTATATATATATATGTGTGTGTGTGTGTGTATACATACATATGTATACACATATACATGTATATGTATATGTATATGTATACATACGTATGTATGTATGTATATATATACATACATACACATGTATACATATATGTATATATATACATACATGCATGCGTATATATATATATACATATATATATATATATACATATATATATATATATATATATATGTATGTATATGTATGTTTGTGTGTGTGTATTATATATATACATACATATATGTGTGTGTATGTGTATATGTATATATATATATATATATATATATATATATGTATGTATATGTATATGTATATGTATATGTATATGTATGTTTGTGTGTGTGTATTATATATATACATACATATATGTGTGTGTATGTGTATATGTATATACATATACATACATACACACACACATATATGTATGTATATATATAATACACACACACAAACATACATACATACATACATACATGTGTATGCAATTATTCATGTCGGGACGATTTAAGTCTGCAAAAGCTTTTAATTGGCTATCCTTACAACATGCTCGACGTAGCATAAAGTTTTTGTGGAACTTCTTTGAGAGTGGACATGGAAAAGGAGAGCATGTGTGAAGCGTGCACTTCGACAACATGAACTTGCAAGTACATTCTTTTCATTTACTCTAATTTAATAATCTTTATATCAAGCAATTTAAATATATATGGGCAAGTCAATTTTCTAAAGCCAGATATTGTGTACAAGTAATACCATACGGAATTCAAATGAAATCATTGAATGGTGCAAAAGTCATTTTGCTAGTCATGATACAACATACAACAAGTGTTATTTTTGAGAAGTTAAAGGTATTTATTCTTGTGTTCAAATTATTTTAAAATTCAACATGACATAAATGAAAAGTAAATTAAATTAATTTTGTTGAATTGTGATTTGACATGTACATTTATTTTAAAACTATATATTGAACTAGAAATGTAAATGTGTGTTTCTAAATTCATTTTGTAACAGATATCGATCGATAAAATCCTTATAATTTTCAAACAATTAATGGTATTAGAATTTTACATCAATTCATGACTACAGGACATATCAAGCCTTCATGTTATTCTTGTAAGATAAAAATCATGCTTTTATTTTGATTACATTGAGGACAACACAAATACTCAATGTGAGAACATTGGAGATGGATATGTTTTACAATGAGAAATGAAATAGTTAGTCGCAATGCCTCCTTATGAAGATAGTGACATTATTGATATTTGTGATCCTCTATATTCAATTGATTATGAACATGTTTCTGATTTAGTTGTTACAGGTGCATGTGTGCATTTTTTAAAATATGTACAATTTTTTAAATTCTTATTTATGTTATTGTCAAATAATTTATGTTAATTTTGTTTGAGATATATGTGGTCTATGTAGGTGATATTTTTGCGATGGTTGTTTATCCTGACAATACTGAAGGTGTTGATTATTATCTATCGAGATGCACAACACCAAAATGCAAGTTATTAGAATCAGTCACCGATGGTGATGGACAACAATATCCCATCGGTTCAGTTGTTTTGAAGGCACCCATTATCAACAAATAAAGATAGATAAAAATGGTGTAACATTTATTGATTATATGTCAGACCAAAAATTTCTACACTACAGTCACTCAGTAATAGCGACAAGATTGCATTTGCAGACATTGCCAAAAAGAGGACGTGGCAACCAAAAGTGGAGGTTGCCTATTGAAGATCATGAAAAAAAATTAGAGATTATAAAAGATAGGGATGATCTAGATTATATGTACTAGGAGCTTTAAGTTAACTTGTCATGTTTGAACTTTTTATATTAAATAGGTCATACTTCGATGAACTCATATTTTCTAGTACAAGATCATATATATCTATATAGATATAGACATGCATGTTTGTTTGGATATTGTGGATGGTTATATATTATATATATTGCACATGGACATTTAATTTTGTGGATGCATAAATTGTTAAAGAAACAACTATGCATTGAATTTATGTTTTATACCTAAATATATTTTGTGGATGCATTGAATTTGTATGTATGTATGTATGGATTTGAATTTTTTTGTGTATGTATGTGTATAGATTTATTTATATTTACATGTATGGATTCATTTATATGTGGTATTAAGGGGTCTTAAGGGGATTTAAGGGGTCTTAAGGGGATTTATGCAATGGGGTCATAGTGCATGTACATAGTTACACCTAGATCATAGTGCACGTGTTTTGTGGATGCATAAATTGTTAAAGAAAAAATTTGTGCATTGAATTTGTGTTTTATACTTAAATATATTTTGTGGATGCATTGAATTTGTATGTATGTATGTATGGATTTGAATTTTTATATGTATGTATGTGTATAATTTATTTATATTTACATGTATGGATTCATTTATATGTGGTTGTAAGGGGTCTTAAGGGGATTTATGCAATGGGGTCATAGTGCATGTACATAATTGCACTTAGATCATACTACATGTGTGAATCACCTATAAATCATCTTTATGTATGTATACATGTATGGAATCATTTTTATTTACATCTATGGATTCATTTATATGCACGGTCTTAAGGGGTATGTTATTTAGCCAATTTGTACTAAGCAATCCATGATATAATTTAAACGCCCACTCTTCAATTTGAGATTTTTTTAATTGTCATTGTTTCCTTAGGACAATATAATAAAGTTTGTAATTTCATTTTGGGGCCTAAGTATCTTGGAAAGAAGTGCAACTTATAAATTTTGAGCCGAGATACTAATTTAGGATCTATTCCCTCTTTCTCTTGTAGAGGTAGTTTTAGGCACATAAAACGAATATATATGTTAGCTATATAGAAACATTTCAATTGTTTTGAACTTTTTTATTTAAGAGATCCATGCAAACATTTAATTATGGATATTCTTCAAATAAATCTTACTTTTAATCTATCCTTTTGTTGAAGTTTTACATTAATGTAGGTTAGTTTTATAAGTTAGATTGATAAATAATAAATTAGTTTAAGGTTAGTTTTGTTTAGTTTTCCATTTATCTAAGAATCTACTACTTACATATAATCCAAAGATCAATGTGTTGAAACTTTTTTAAATTTTTGGGTGAAGAACTTGAGATTGAATAACTTTGCGATCTAGATTTAGAAAGTTATGATATATATATATATATATATATATATATATATATATATATATATGACTGATCTATTTAATTTGTATATGTATCTAGCATTTCAAGATCCCACATGAAACACAAATCAAATTATCTTGAGTCATCAATTAACATTTAAATTCTTGAGTTGTTCACCAAACCAAACAATATGAATCTTCATGAAATGTAAGATCTAGTAAAGCCAAAATAGTAAGATAGAGTTCTATATAATATATAATGAAACGTAGATCTACACATGTATTTATGTTCTAAAATATACATCTAGGAAATGTCTAGAAAATAAAAATATATCTATATAAAATATGTCTGTAATGTCTCTAGAAAATGTACATGTACATGCACATATGTGTCAAATAAATGCATAATGGGTAGTCGGGGCCCTGTCTTGAACCATGTCCTAATCCCTGCGCCTGCAATAGAGTACACACATGTACATACATGTTAAAAACATTAATACGTATACATTTAAGAATACATGGTAAAAATAATTAATTAAATAATTAATATCATTCAGGGTATTTAATAATTCAATCTAGATTAAGAACATACATGTACATGGTCTAGAGATAAACATGCACTTGATCTCTAACATCTTCACCATGTACATGTACTCTAGAACATCTATGAGATGAAGAGCTCAGGCGTGATCGTGCCTCAACCTACAATGTACAAATTTTGTTAGATAAATAACTTGAATCTGGAAAATTTTAAAATTTTAATTAATTAAAATCAATATCTTTCCCTTTAAATTGAACTTAAATAAAAAAAAATTAATATTTAAGTTATACATGTGTCTCGTGATGAATAGGGTCAGTGGCTATCTGCAAATCTCCATACATGGATCCTAACCTAATTCCCTACATATTACAGTTCACAAATTATAATTTTAATTAAAAAATTATACCTCTAGAATATAGAAATCATATATATATGTACAAAAATTTAATTCAAAATTTATAGCAAACTATAGATAGTTTTTAAATTTAATTTTTAAATTTATACCTCATTTGTAGCATGTAATGCTCGCCTGATCCTACTAATGTCAAAATCATGCAAGGAGTCCACTGTAGCATCACCATCAAGGTTTGTCTCCATAAGTAGACTAGTGTAAACCCCCGAACTCTAGTATTAGGTGTTGTGGAATCAAGTGATGTATGAACACCAGGAGGAGGTGTATCCTAGCTAGCTGTTGTATGCTAGGGAGGGGTTGTAGGATGTGCAGCACCATGTTGAGAGTCTATAGCACCACCATGGCAAGCAGGAGCCGGTCTACCAATTACTTGTCTAACATATGTTGATGTCTCATGTAAATGGAACCCATGCTCCATAGAAAGAACCTGATTTGCATCCAATAGATAGTTGGATAAACATGCGCTCATCTGTCGCAAAGGATCTACATCACGCAATCGTGCAACATCCATCGACGATGGTATGTTAGCTCAAATGTAGGGATCGTATCTCGATGATGTATCATCAATTGGAGGAATGCTAGTTTGAGAACGTAGCAAATATCTGCCCACACGATCCAATGTCGTCTGATCAACCTATGTCACTACAGTAGCAATACTGGAAAAAAATATGTTGTCGAGTGTCATTAATGGCACTATCTACTGCATGTGATAGTTCCAAACATTTTGGAAGCACCAAAAGGTTTGGACCAACTAATGCTTGCTTATTAGCGGGTTTTGGCACATCAGGTCATCTAAACTTATTTGAAAATCTCCCTCTCCCCTGCCCAGCATGGATAGAAAAATATGTATAGTCTACATCATAGCCTAAATGGAACTTTGCAAATAATTGTTTGCAAAAATATAGGGGCAACTCATCCTTTTGGGGCCACATATGATGAGTGGCCAACCATCTGGGATATATAAAAGGTGCCACAAGTATATTTGTGCACCTAGTAGGCATATAACCCCTTGTTCTACCTTTCGACCAATAATGGGGGAACATACTCTTCACATTAGAAGTAGAAACATCATCATTGATTTTTTTCCAGTTTATAATACCAGTAACACTACTTGTAAGAGAAGAATAGAATGCATCAATGCTAATCTCCTCATAGGAGTTATATGTCTCAACAATGCCAATCATGTGACGTAGATCATCACTAATGGTCTTTGCCCTTTCCTTATTTATATGGTTAGGGGTATTTTTCAATGTGTGCTTCAATTGATCTAAAGCATGTTGTAATGTATGTGCAGTTTTCACATAAAGACATTGTCGATCATCAACAAACCTTGCAGACAAATCTGACGTCTCCTCACTACCACTTGGTTGAACACTAGGCTCAGATCTAGTATGATGTGAAGCATGATGATCTAACATGATGGTACAAAATATATATAGATATCTGCATGTGCACATGTACATTACAATTTTAAAACAAAATTTTTACTTAAATAAACAACAATTTTATATGTAAATATATTCTAACATCTTTTTTATTTGAAGAATATTGAAATAAAGTGCATTTAAAAAAAAATGTCTAGAACTAGATATATATAATTACATATAAAAAAATTCAAACATATATAGAAAATTGTATGTAAATTAATACATAAATGACATTTTAAACATATAAAAAGATTGAAATAAATTTAAACATCTTAAAGTAATAAATTAAATGTCATGTTTAATAGGTGGTCTTACGAGGTCTTAAGGGGATTTATGCAATGGGGTCATATGTGGTCCTAAGGGGTCACCCATGTGTTAGAAAACATGCATGATCCTTTAGGACCACATATGACCCTTTAGGACACTATGTGACCCTATGTGGTCATATTGGGTCATAAGGGATATGTTGTACACACTAGGATGTTATAAGGGGTCATATGTGGTCCTAAGGGGTCACACGTGTTTATTGGGTCATAAGGGGTATGTTGTACACACTCAGATGTTATAATGACATGCGTGACCCCTTAGGACCACATATGGCCCCTTATAACATCCTAGTGTGTACAACATACCCCTTATGACCCAATAAACACATGGGTGAACTCTTAGGACCACATATGACCCCTTATAACATCCTAGTGTGTACAACATACCCCTTATGACCCAATAAACACATGGGTGACCTCTTAGGACCACATATGACCCCTTATAACATCCTAGTGTGTACAACATACCCCTTTATGACCCAATATGACCACATAGGGTCATAGTGTCCTAAATGTGTGACCCCTTAGGACCACATATGACCCCTTAGGACACTATGTGATCCTATGTGGTCATATTGGGTCCTAAGGGGTATGTTATACATAATAGGATGTTAAAAGGGGTCATATGTGGTCACACATGTGTGTTAAAACACATGTGTGACCCCTTAGGACCACATATGACCCCTTAGGACACTATGTGATCTTATGTGGTCAAATTTGGTCCTAAGGGATATGTTGTACATACTAGGATGTTATAAGGTTTCATATGTGGTCCTAAGGGGTCACACATGTGTTAGAACATATGCATGACCCCTCAAGACCACATATGACCCCTTAGGACACTATGTGATCCTATGTGGTCATATTGGGTCCTAAGGGGTACGTTGTACATACTAGGATGTTAAAAGGGGTCATATATGGTCCAAAAGGGTCACCCATGTGTTAGAACATGTGTGTGACCCCTTAGGACCACAAATGACCCCTTAGGACACTATGTGATCCTATGTGGTCAAATTGGGTCCTAAGGGATATATTGTACACACTAGGATGTTATAAGGGTTCATATGTGGTCCTAAGGGGTCACCCATGTGTTAGAACACATGCGTGAGCCCTTAGGACACTATGTGATCCTATGTGGTCAAATTGGGTCCTAAGGGATACGTTGTACATACTAGGATGTCAAAAGGGGTCATATGTGGTCCTAAGGGGTCACACATGTGTGACCCCTTAGGACAACATATGATTAGGACACTATGTTATCCCATGTGGTCATATTGGGTCCTAAGGGATATGTTGTACATATTAAGATGTTATAAGGCATCATATGGGGTCCTAAGGGGTCATGCATGTATTAGAACACATGTATGACCCCTTAGGACCACATATGACCCCTTTTGACATCCTAGTATGTACAACGTACCCCTTAGGACCCAATATGACCACATAGGATCACATAGTGTCCTAAGGGATCATATGTGGTCTTAAGGGGTCACGCATGTGTTAGAACACATGGATGACCCCTTAGGACCACAAATGACCCCTTAGGAAACTATGTGATCCTATGTGGTCAAATTGGGTCCTAAGGAATATGTTGTACAAACTAGGATGTTATAAGGGTTCATATATGGTCCCAAGGGGTCACCCATGTGTTAGAACAATGTGTGACCCCTTAGGACCTCATATGACCCCTTAGGACACTATGTGATCCTATGTGGTCATATTGGGTCCTAAGGGTATGTTGTACATATTGATTCTAGTAAGACCCCTTATGAGCTATGGTTTGGTAATGTTCATACAATTAGATATTACAAAATCTTTGGAAGAAAATGTTATATCAAAAGAGATGAGGGTATAGGAAAAATTTATGCAAGATGTGATGAAGGAATCTTTTTGGGATATTCTACTAAGAGCAAAGCCTACTAGTGTTACAACAAGAGATTGAGAAAGATAGTGGAAAGTGCAAATGTGAAGGTTGATGAGAATCATGAGAAGCAAATTAGAGCATGTGGATATGAGTTTGATAATCAGGATGTTACTTCAAAGCAAGTGTAGATAGAGAGTATGAAGCAGAGTGATCTGATAGAAATAGAGATAGTGAATGCAAGTGCTACTGATGGTGAAGAAGTTCAAGAGCCTAAAAATCAGAACAATCAGAAGACCTCGAGGTATGTAAGATTAAATCATTCAGAAAATCAAATTATTGGTGATAAAAATAGAGGTGTGATGACTAGGAGAAAGCTCGTTGCTAAAGAGACATGTTTGATTTCTAAGATTGAGCCTAAAGATGTTGTTGAAGCTTGTAAAGATGAAAATTGGATAAAAGCTATGGAAGCAAAGTTAGATCATATTGAAAAGAATAAAACATGGGAACTTGTCCCGAGACCTAAGGACAAGAATGTAATTGGTACTAAATGGGTGTTCTAAAATAAGTTGAATGAGGATGGGTAAGTTGTTAAAAACAAAGCAAGACTGGTATGTAAGGGATATTCACAAATAGAAGGTATGGACTTTGTGGAGACTTTTGCTCTGGTAGCTAGAATTGAAGTTGTTAGACTATTTCTTGCATATGTTGCTCACAAGAAATTCAAGGTATATCAGATGGATGTGAAGTCAGCCTTTTTGAGTGGTGAATTGGAAGAGGAAGTCTGCATTGAGCAACCAGATGGATTTTCATTGACAGATGAAGAAGACATGGTATGCAGACTGAAGAAAGCATTGTATGGTCTTAAACAAGCACCTAGATCCTGGTATGCTATATTAGACAGGTATTTGATGAAACTGAGATTCTATAAAGGTGTTGCTGATAGTATTTTGTACTTCAAGATTGATAATGATAACATTTTGATTGTTGAAGTTTTTGTTGATGATATTATTTTTGGAGGAAATGATGATTTGAGTAAGAAATTTGTTGATGATATGCAAAAAGAATTTGAGATGTCTATGATAGGTGAGATGAAGTTCTTTCTAGGATTGCAAATTACACAGATTGACAAAGGCATTTTCATATCTCAATATAAGTATGTGAATGAATTGTTGAAGAAGTTTGGGTTAGATGATTCCAAACCTGTTGGAACTCCTATGGTGACTGGATGTAAGATGACAAAAGATGATGAATCTCTGCAGGCTAACTAGACCCTATATAGATCTATGATTGGTAGACTGCTATATTTGACTCATACTAGACCTGACAATATGAATGTTGTGTGCCTTGTTTCTAGATTTCAAACTGATCCTAAGGAAAGTCATGAAACTACTTTGAAGAGGATATTTAAATACTTGAAAGGAACAATTGATTATGGTTTGTGGTATCCGAAGGAAGATGATTTTACTTTAAATGCTTATACTAATACTGATTGGGCAGGTGATGTTGGTGACTAGAAGAGCACTACTAGTGGAGCATTCTTTTTGGGTAAGAAGTTGGTTGCCTGGACAAGTAAGAAGCGAGATTCTATTTCTTTATCTACTGCAGAAGCTGAATACATTGTTGCTGCTAGCAATTGTACTCGGGTTGTTTGGATGAAACAAACGTTGAAGGATATTAGAGTTATTTATGATGAGCCTACTATTATATATTGTGATAATTCTAGTGCTATCAATAATTTTAAGAATCCAATGTTGCATTCTAAGACAAAGCATATATCAATCAAGTTTCATTTTCTGAAAGAGAAAGTTACTGATAAGGAAGTCAGATTAGAGTATGTATCTACAAAGGAACATATTACATATATCTTCACTAAGCCTTTTCCTATTGATACATTTGTATATCTGAGAGAGAAGTTAGGGGTGATTACCCCTCCTACTGTGAACTAGATGCATTGAGCTGCATCGATCCGGTGGACTCCATTGTCTTATTCTATTATCTGGATTGATGAGCGGGTGTTGCTGCTTTGGGGGAGTAGTCAGTGTGTGTTTTAGTTGTTTAGATTGGTGAGTTTATCATAAGGGGGAGAGATTGTCCTTATTAGAGAGAGAGTTGCATGATTTGTATGTGTCTTTGGCATTGCTATCAAAGGGGGAGAAAAGCATGTGAAAAACCCTAAAGTATTTTGAGTTGTTTATCTCAGGGAGAGTTGATCCTTGTGATTTTGGGGGAGATTATTGGTTGTTGATTTTTTTCTTTGCATTGATTGTTTTTCACATTCATATGTTTCCATCAATTCAAAAGGGGGAGATTATTGGATATTAGAGTTGTCAGGATATGTTGTTGTCATTGATGTCAACATATTCCTGTGTTTCAGAGAATTGGTTTGTTGCAGAGAGTTGTTTGGATGATTTATTGCAGATGTGATGATGCGGTTTATTGGGTTTTGAGATACTTATTTTTAGTTGATTCACTATGATTTTCATGTTTCTATGAGGTGATTTGGTTGAGTTATGATGTTCGATATGTGGACTAGTTTTTTAGTGTTTTGTGTTGCAGAAATACCGTGACTCTGGTTGGTATTTGATCCATATTGCTCCAGAATGATTATATATTGAGTTGCGGATTTTTCAAAGTGTTTGGGATGTTCATGTGTGTCCTCTGATTGGGTGGTTCATGATTTGGAACTTCACAAGCATATCTTTCAATTTGTCAATTAGTGTTCTTGAGCTTCAGTGATGATGTTAATGATGATTCTTGTTATCCAAGTTGTTGCGGTGATTGCGGTGGAATTCACATTGCTTGTTGATGTTCTATGATCATGTGCTATGCATTTTGGTGGTCCGCGTTGATCGTGGTGTGCAATACTGAAGTTTTTTATTGGTTTTGTGATATTCTTCATGTTATATGACATATTTGGTGGTGTAGCGTGTTGTGGATGATCTTGACAAATTATTTGATGGTGTAGCATGTTCAAGGATTGGATTTGGGTCCATGCTATTTCCTTACCGATATCAAGTATTGGTGCGGTTATGGACTTATGTATCATGTGACATAAATTTGTAATAAGGTCTTATGTGTTGAGTCGACCTCAAGGGTAAGGTTGATGAATTGTATAAATAAGCATTATAATCATGTAAGTTGTGTGTTTGTGAGTGTCTATGGTTGTGTTTATAATTTGAGAGGTTGTTATATGTGCAAACAAGTGAATCTATCATTCGAAAGTGTAGAAGAGAAGAAAAGAGTTGGTGTACAGACAATGTGATTAACCAGAACTGTAATCAAGCATTTGGAGATGCTATTCTTTCAGTTCATGTAATCCAGATTGTTGTCCAATCTTTGTAAGGCACTAAGCCTTCCTCAAGGTTGTAGCCCTTCTTGTTTTGAGCAGTGAGCTCTAGGCAGTGTGCCTAAATGCATGTGCATTACCCATTGTAATATTTACACATACTACTGTAAAGTATCATCTTATTATGGGTAGGTTCCCACCGTGGTTATTCCCTTAACCAGTTTTTCCACATCAAAAATCCCTATGTTATATACATTGTTGATATGGTGTTTATCTTTGCTATTGTTATTATTACTTATATCTAATATTGTGAATAATTTGGTTAATTTTGGTGAAACTGATTCACCCCCTTCTCAGTTTTCCTGCATTGTTGTTGCCTTGCTATCAACAATAACATAGTCTTCTTTGCAGGTAAATTTGTTTCAGAAGAAAGAGAACCCTTAGGTACCCAAAATCCATGTCAATCCGCTGAAGGTGAAACCCTCAAGTCTTCCAAAAAATTATCCACAAATTTTCTTTTTACAAAAGTCCTATTACACTCAACAGTGTATGTCTCTAGCTTATACAAAGTGTCAAACTTGACACCTAACCACAACACCCTTGATCATCTTACATTTTGCATCAGAGAAGACTACCTGAATACTCGCATCTATTAGTTTTCTCATGGATAGTAAATTTCATTTTAATCCAAAGATATGCAATACAATGCTACTCCTTTTTATCCTACCATCAGGAAACCTGATTCTAACTTTACCTCAACCAACAATGTCTAAATGTGAATCATCACTCAAGTACACCTTACCTCCATTAAATTCTTCATATTCAAAAAACTAATCTTTATTGGTTGTCATACGAAAAGATGCACCTTAGTCAATTAAAGATGCATTATTACATGCATGAGTAGCCAAAGTTGTAATGAATGCATCACCATCTTCCTTCTCGAACTCAAAATCAAAATCAAACTTCTTATTTTTCTTCATCTTTTCTTCTTTATAAGCATCATGGATGTGACCTGGTTTACCACAATTCCATCATATGACTTTGGACTTTCCAGGAGATTTGGATCTACCTTTGGATTTGGACTTATTGTGTTTCTCATTCTTCTTGCCTTTTTCCTTAGGTCTTCCTCGAACAGTTAGGGCTTCCATCGAACTAATAGATACCATCATTTGCATCTCTTCACCAAGGAGGGCACCCACCACATCTTTAGACTTCAAAACAACAGAAGTACTATCTGTAGACACCTAAAATTGTCATGTCTAATTAAATAAATATTTTATTTATTTAATTATCTAAGCCTAATTCTTCTATTAATTAAATAAATCCTTATTTATTTAATTAATTCATTTATCCTCTTCTAGCCTTATTTCTCATTTAAATAAATACATTTATTTATTTAAATTATCCTTTTCCTAAATTAAATAAATATCTTATTTATTTAATTATCCCACTTCTTCTATTAATTAAATAAATCTTTATTTATTTAATTAATTCATTATCTTTTTCTACACATGACACATGTCATTCATCTCTTATTTCCTACACTACCTACCCCTTTCATTATTTTGGTATTTCTTATACCTACCCTCTAATCCTAGCCGACCTCTCTTTTTACACCTCTCAATCTTAACCCTCCATTTCATATTGTGTCTTCTATTTAAGGAGATGCTTCCTTCATTATCAAACCCTAATCACTCATGCTAATGATCTTTCATGCAACTTGCTACACTTGCAACCACATTCCGTTCTTTATTGAGCTCTTGTGCATACAAAAATCTGAGAGCAAACATATCAAACAAGATCAATGGAGATAGGAAGAATGGAGATCAAAACCCTATTGGACATGTGATGGTATAATCTTTGTGATTTTGAGTTATTTTGCATTGTCTTAGGTTATCTTCATATGTTATGGTGGATCTTTGTTCATTGTTAGGCTAGGGTTTTGGTGGTTGAATCCATTTTAGCCTTTCAATATTGTTGTTATTTGTTATCCATTTTCACCATATACATTTTGGCACGCCCGGTGGGACTCTTGTCCCTTTGCATTTAACATTTTGTTGCAGATTTTGCATTTTTGAAGTTGCAGATCGGACGATTTCGATGACATTTTAGGTTTTTTCCGCGTCTGCGAGAGTTCGGATCGCGTTTTTGTGTTTCAGAGGCGTCTGTGATATCGTTAATCGCGCCTGTGTTTTTGCCAATTTTTATTTTTTGCAGGTTTCTGGAATCGCGTCTGAGAGTTTTAATCACGTCTGTGACTGATCTTATCGCGTCTGTGTTCGGGAGGCGCATCTGTGACCTTGGACCGCGTCTGTGAACTACAGAACCGCGTCTGTGTAGTTCAGACGCGTTTGTGTCTGGTATAAAGGCGTCTGTGCTTTCTGTTTTGCAAATTTTTCAAGAGTCTTTGATTCGGGTTTTCGGATTTTGTACTTAGGGTTTCAGATCTGGTTATTTTCGGCTAACCTTTGCAGATCTAGCTAACCTGGTTTGTGCAGCTTGCTTTGGAGGCAAATACGTTTTGTTGAAGGCCCCTTTTCACAAAGTCTTTTTGGGTTTTCTAAAATTTACCTAACTTGTGTGCTTGCAGGAAGGGGTTATCATTTGAAACAACCCAAACTACTAACAATTTTGTTGCAGGGCCTTAGCTAGGGTTTTGTAATTTTATTGTGTGCCTTGTTTTCATAGCTTAGCAAACACTTCAATTGGTGCACTAAAATTGAATCATTGTCTTTTGTGTCTTGAGCAATAGGCTCTTTTTGTTTAATCTTTAGAGGGCCTATCTTCCCGTGTGGTCATTAGGACTACTAGTGAGAAGAGAACGACCCAAGTGGTAGCGAGGAAAACCCACCTCATCCAAACCACTATAATCAAATGTATTCATGGTGAAAACTATGAATAACGTGTGCTGATTAGTTCATACCGACACTATGTCTCCCCATAAACCCGTTTGATCAAATTTATTTGATCATTTGTAGGGCGTAACCCCTACCGGCTGGGAGCCTTCTGTATTTACAGAGCTGAAAGTGCCGCATGTATGGCCACACGAGCGGATGCCCTTACTAGCACCATTTTGTTTTAGAGGCCCAAATCCTTCTAGTTGTTGGGGCAGGAGGTCGGACCTCTGGTAGCGGCCCACACACATACGGTTCTTAGTAGAGATACAAAGTTTGCCATGGGGAGTTTTCATGGGGACTGATGCTTGGCTGACCCGAGAAGTGAGTGCCGAGGGTGGAGCCAGTGAGGTCAAGCATCTAAGTATCCGCTCTGAATAGCGTAGCCTCGGGGGTAAAACCCCATGTGGGATCAACAACTATTGTCTTGGCCAGCCATAAGAATTGTGCTTGACTTATGATAAACATTCAAACACTCAAAACAAAACAGCAAAACATTGTGTCTTTTGTGTCTTCAAGTGTATGCAAAAACTTTTTACATCAAACAACACACTTTTTGGAGTCTAAACAGTCTGCAAACATTGGGTCATCAACACTGTGTCCTCTTGTCACGAAAAACAGTCGAAAAATCAGATTTGGTCACAGCAAAACAAATTCACAGATAGGAAAGATTGCACTAAGGTTACAGAAACGCGTCTGTGTCCGTTAAAACCGCGTCTGTGTCGGATAAACGCGTCTGTGAAGTACAGAATAGCGTCTGTGTTTTTTATCAGCGTCTGTGTCGAACAGAGACACGTCTGTGTTTGGGAATCGCGTCTGTGAAGTATACAGGCGCGTCTGTGTCCACAATTGCAAAAAACTGTTACAGTCCCAGCAAACATCAACAGGAAAATCTCAGAATCACGTCTGCGTCAAACAGAGTAGCGTCTGTGTCTTAAAACCGCGTCTGTGAAGTATACAGAGGCGTCTGTGTCAGGATTTGAAAAGTTTAACAGTCAAGCAAAAATCAGTTTTGGCATACTTGAGCTTCCTAGGTTGTCTCTTCAGGTTTCATCTAGCATTCAGCCTGTTCTAAGGTCTTACACAGTCCATCATTGCTTCATACCTCATTTTACATTCATACTTGTCTAAACTTGAGTCAAAAGGTCACTTGCTTGTCCTCATCATACTTTGTCAACACACTACATACTACTACACTTTGCTAAGTGGTCCCTCATCAAGGTTTCTTACCTTTGGGTCTCATTTGGTCTTACTTAGAGTCAAGGTCAGCTTACCTCATCAAGAGAAACTATCCTCTCTTTGGAAGTCACACCTACTTTACTACATACATATTTGGTCTTACACTTTGGACATTGCAAGTAAACTTCAGATTCATTTACATTCCATACAACTCTTGGTCTTCCATACTCTTTTCATATTTTTCATCTAGTCTCCCACATATTGGTCTAACACCTAGTTCATGGTTGAAACCCGTCTTCAAAAATCTAGGAGAAAAGCTAAAGAAGCTCAAGGGTCCGTAAACATGAGTTCTTATGAGTATGACAATGATGTATTCTCCAATCCTGAGCACACTACATTACCAGACATGAATGTTTATAGACACAATCCAAATGTGGAAAGCGCAAACGCTATACACAACGCTACACACAATGATAATGTGGACAATTCTTCAATACTATCAGCAGACATACAAGAATCTATAATGGATCCTCAATTCAATAGATTGGTTGAAGAGATAATGAGGAGAGATCGTCAATACTTTCTAAACATGATGGCACAAAGTGGAGCCAAAATACCGCATGATTTTGACTTATCTCAACTTATGGAAAATAGACCTTCACAACAAACTCAACATAACATGGATCAAAGGAGACCAAATAGTGGAGGACCAAATAATATGATGCCGGAGTCACCATCAGTTTTGCTTCAAAAACCAGCAATCCCACATACACAAGCTCAAATATATGATACTTACACTCAAAGACCATCATGGAGGCCCTATGCTCAAACACATGCTCAAGATATGGGTCAATTAAGACAAGTGGATACACAAGGACATCCTCAACATTTTGACACAAGGAGACCTCATGTCAAAATTGGGGGCAACACAATGGAAAATGAAAGGCCTATTGAATATGGTTTATATACACAAAACAGATATGGGGTTCCCCAACAAGAAATTATGCCAAGTGCTCCATATATGTCACAACAATATAGACCTCCATATGGACATGTCTACGATCAGTATCATCCATATATGCAACAAGTTCCTCCTCAAATGGGTGTTTCAAACATGGGACATGCTACAAGAAATCCATCTCCTCCCAAAAATAATTTGGAGCAACAAATTAGAGATCTACAAAAGAAAGTGGAAGACATGGGCACATCAAAACCCACATATACTATGAGAGATATATGCCCTTATCCCTTTGATAAGAGCATTCCAATGCCTCCGTTTCCTCCGCACTTTGCAATGCCAAAATTTGACAAATATAGAGGGAGAGGAGACCCCAAGGCACATATAAGACAATTCTTCACAGCTTGCATTGAGGTAGCCGCAGAAGAAACATACTTAATGAGGTTGTTCCCACAGAGATTAGGAGATCAAGCGATGGAATGGTTTTCTCAATTACCTCCCGGTATTAAGTCATGGGGCGACTTGGCAGAGGCATTCATTCAACATTTCTCTTACAACATTGAAACAGATGTCTCAATTACTACCTTGTGCAATACTAAACAAAAGGAAGGAGAATCTTTTGTGTCATTTTTACAAAGATGGAGAAACCTAGCTAGCAGATGCTCTTGTGAAATCCCGCAGAAACAAATGGTGGAGATGTTCACACAAAATGTTAACAAGGCTATTGGCTATGATCTCAGAAAAGCTTGTTTGTCTACATTCAAGGATGTCATTGAAAAGGGCCTAGCAACAGAAAAGGTCTTAATTGAACAAGGAGTTATCAAACTATTCAAAGAAAACAAAGAGGACTTTAAGGGAAAGGACAAACCAAAGTTTTGGAACAAGAACAAGAACACAGTTAATGATGGTGTTGTTGATGCCAACACAGTGAGACCAAAGTTCGTCTTTTCTGGATCAAGTTCTACCAACAATCAAGTGAACAATCAAACGGCTGCTAAACCACGAAGGAAATATACTCCATTGGGAGAACCACTTGAATCAGTATTCAAAAAGCTTGTAGCAAACAAAGTGATCACGGTCCCAGATTTTCCTCCATATGAACCAAAGGTAAAACCGAATTGGTGGAATGATGATGAATTTTGCGAATTTCATAAGAGCAAGGGTCATAAGACAAGTAATTGCCATCGATTGAAAAACATTGTACAAGATCTCATTGACAGAGGAGATATTGAGATTGAGGGACATTCATCTAACCAAGAGCATGAGGTGTTTAAGGAACCATTCCCAAAACATGACAGAGGAAAAGGCAAAGTCACAAATGATCAAGCCAATTACACTAGAGCATCTTACAATTATGATTCTACCATTAATCACATCTTAATGGACAATCATATTTCTACCATTACTATCAAAAACAAAAATCCTGAGAATCATTCTCAAAGACCCAAAATTTTCCTAAAAGGTGTGGGATCTTCATCCGAAGCTACCTCCGAATGTCATGTTACAACCCGTCGAGGTAAGATTACATTGTCAGGTGCCTCTACCAAGAATACCAATCTTTCATCTACCAAGCCTGAGTACGACCTTGTAGAACAACTAGGGAAGACACCCGCGCTCATCTCTATTCTTGAGCTCTTACGCATATCTCCTGCACATAAAGCTATCCTTGATAAAACCTTGAGAGATACTGCTGTCCCCACTGATCTGAACGTGGATCAGTTTCAAGCCATGGTGGGATACCTATCCATTCCACACTCCCTCACATTCACAGAAGCCGATGACGCCTCCATAAGTCAGCCTCACAATGCACCTCTACACATTGAAGCCTTCATACATAAACACCGAATAAAACGAGTCCTGATAGATGGAGGAGCAGGTCTTAATATTTGTACATTGAGCACCATCAGACAATTGGGATATTCTGACAAAGCTATGAATGCTACAAACCAAATCACCATTAAGGCTTATGATGATGAAGAGCGTTCGTCCAAGGGCACGGTCATCTTACCACTAAGAATAGGGCCAGTCACAAAGGACGTGGTTTGTCAAGTCCTGGATCTAGATCTCACGTATAACATATTGCTAGGACGCCCGTGGATTCATGAAATGAGGGCAGTCCCATCAACATACCATCAGTGCATAAAATTTCCTCATAATGGAGTCGAGGTAACGGTCAATGGTGATCCAAATCCATTCATATATTGCAATAACTTGAGATCACATACTGAGACTATCATTCCCAGCAATCGTGAGGCTACTCCTTCTTCAGCATATATTGATCCTGAGTCATTAAAGCCCTCAACATCCAAACAAGGTGAACTTAGAGCCAAGTTTCAAGACAAAGGCATGGGAGAATACACTCTAAATCAAACAATGTTCTTACGACAAGTCATGAACTCCCCTAAGGAATATGGGAGGCCACATCCTAATAAGCAAATCTCCATCATGCTACTCAAATGGGATCCTACCGTCTTTCAAAAATGGGGCGAACTAGAGGAAGAAAATTTATATAAAATGCTATATAAGGACGCTGAAGATGATACACATGATCAAATTATAATACCCTGTGAGAACTATGGCAAAGGTTTCAAAATTCTGCAAAGATTCGGGTATGATGGAAAAAGTCCTCTCGGACTACGCAAAGAAGGTGTCATGGAGCCTTTACAACCTGAGCTAACTACAAGAAGGGAACGCTCCAAGGGGCTTGGTTTTCTAAATCCCAAGATTCAAAATAAAAGAACAAAACAGATATGGCGAGTCAAAGTGGCTGAAGTTCAACAAGAAGATGACTATTCTACAGATTCCAACGAATGGGAATGGGGTTCAGACAAATCCTCCAGCGACTATGAGCTCAACGAGACATTTAGAGAGCCAGAGGAACCTACAGAGGAGGAGGAGTTTTACAAGAAATTCAGAGTTGGTCAAGAACCAACCCATAAGGATCCCGCACAATTGTCGTTTCAAGGCCCTAGGTCAAGATCACATAGGATGAGGACACCTGTCCCTGAGGGTGCTACTAGTAATGATAATTTGGACTCACTCACGATCGAAACTGATGAGGAGAGTGCCATTGACGACCTCGATGACTATCTGGACATACCTGAATATAACCACATCTTCACTATTAGCCTTGCGGACTCTAAAAACACTAAAGACCTTCCCCTTGTTCACCCCCAACTCATTGACTGGGATCAGGATGGACCAGCACAGCTTGATACATTTCAAAATGACGAAGCTATTGTCGATTATCTTGGCATTCGCAATGATCTTCCTCCTGGAGACCATAAAGCAGGATACGCCATAGAGCTTAATAACATGGCATACTTTGGTGAGGGTGTCGGGCCTTCTAGTCGCAAAAATGTGAAAATAAAAACAAAACAAGGGTCTTATGGCGAAAACCACACTGTGGCACTATCTGACTCCGAAAAAGTAAAAAGAAAGGACGTATCTGAGGGTGAAAACCTCTCTGAGGCGCCCAAAGATGGAAGGCTTGACATTCTCCCAGCATCATACGAGGAAAAATCATCCATGTTGGTAGAGGAGACTATAAAGACAAACATTGGCACAGCAGAGGTTCCACATAACATATTTTTGGCTCAATCATTGACAGAGGCCGAGAGAGCAAGATTCATAGGCTTCTTTAAGGAACGACAAATCAACTTCGCATGGTCTTATGCTGATATGCCTGGACTAGACCTGGATTTAGTAATGCATCATTTAACAGTCAAACTGGGGGCAAAACCAGTAAAGCAGAAATTGAGGAAAATGCATCCACAAGTGGCATTATTAGTCAAGGCAGAGCTGGAGAAATTACTGGATGTCGGATTCATACGCCCAATTGATTATCCCGAATGGATTTCCAACTTAGTACCTGTTAGCAAACCAGATCGCAGCATCCGAATATGTACAGACTTCAGGGATATCAACAAGGCTTGTCCAAAGGACGATTTCCCATTACCAAACATTGATTTAATTGTTGATCTCACAGCAGGCCATGAGATGTTATCCTTAATGGAGGGATTTTCTGGATATAATCAAATCAGGATAGCACCCGAAGATCAACATAAAACATCATTTACTTGTCCATGGGGAACCTTCTGCTGGAATGTCATGCCCTTTGGGCTGAAAAATGCAGGTGCCACGTATCAACGAGCTATGACTACTATCTTCCATGATCTCATGCATATAACGGTGGAAGATTATGTTGACGACCTTTTGGTTAAATCAATAGACAGAAATACACACTTGGACATACTTTCAGTTGCTTTTGATAGGCTGGAAAAATACAAGGTAAGATTAAACCCAAAGAAATGTGTCTTTGGAGTAACCGCCGGGAAGCTCCTAGGATTCATTGTGTCTAAAAGAGGAATAGAAGCTGATCCAGCAAAGGTCAAGGCTATCTTGGACATGCCACCACCCAAGAATATCAGTCAACTTCGATCTTTACAAGGGAGACTCCAGTCCATACGAAGATTCATAGCACAACTTGCAGATAAGTGTAACCCTTTCCAGCACCTGCTACACAAAAACATCAAGTTCAAATGGGATGAGAACTGTCAACAGGCTTTTCAGGCACTTAAAGACTATCTTTTGAACCCGCCAGTTTTGATGCCACCAATTCAAGATCAACCATTGCTACTTTACATATCAGCTACTCCAACAGCACTGGGGGCACTCCTAGCACAGCAAATACCAGACGGCAAGGAAAAAGCAGTCTACTATATCAGCCGCACATTGGTGGGATATGAGCTAAACTACACACCAATTGAGCGTGCATGTCTCGCTGTGGTCTTTGCTTCACAAAAATTATGACATTATATGCTTACTCACAAGACTAAGTTGATTGCCAGAATTGATCCACTAAAATATCTTCTCAACAAAGCTACACTTACTGGGCGGCTGGCCAAGTGGGTAATGATTTTGAGTGAATTCGACATTGAATACGTGGACAGAAAAGCCATAAAAGGACAAGCCATTGCAGACCAATTGGCAGATGCTCCCATGATAGATGATGTTCCTCTACAGTCAGAATTTCCAGATGAGTCCACTCTAACGATATCACCTGCAAAGCCATGGCAACTATACTTTGACGGCTCATACACACAGCATGGGGCAGGAGCGGGTATACTCTTTATAACTCCCCAAGGTGATTCTATACCAAAGTCATACCGCTTATCATTTCCTTGCACCAACAATATAGCGGAATATGAGGCATTAACAACGGGGCTAAGAATTGCAGTTCAGTGGAAGATCCAGGAACTTCGTGTTTTTGGCGATTCTCAACTTGTCATCCGTCAAGCAACTGATGATTATCAAACAAAGGATGAAAAGCTAATGCCTTACAAACAACTGGTAGATGATCTGAAACAACACTTTGCAAAGATAGAGTTTGAGCAGATACCAAGAGAACAGAATCGTGCTGCTGATGCCATGGCTACAATTGCTTCGCTCATTGATTTACCGTAAAATGAGACTCGCTATGAGTTCCTGGTTGACAACTTGCTGATTCCGTCATATGAGATCACTCCTACGGAAATGATATGTGTTGTTGGTCCTAAATCCCAGTTATATGGTTCCATATTCACATACCTTCGCGACAACATCTTACCTCCCGATCTATCGAACAACCAACGCCGCACTTTCATCCGCAAATCCTCCCAATACGTTATCCTAGCTGATATCCTATACCGACGAGGTCTAGATGGCACCCTCCGTAGATGTTTAGAGAGTGACGAAGCTCAAATTGCGTTCCGAGAAGTACACGAAGGGATATGTGGTCCGCATACTAGTGGTCCTACCTTGGCCAAGAAACTCATCAGGACTGGATACTACTGGCCTACTATGGAAAAAGATGCATATCAGTTTGTCAAGAAGTGTAAGCAGTGTCAAATTCATGGAGACCTCATACATGCACCAGCACAGGAACTACAGCCACTTGCATCTCCTTGGCCCTTTTGTCAGTGGGGACTCGATCTCATAGGCAAGATTCACCCTCCTTCTTCCAATGGACATAAATTCATTATCACAGCCACAGAGTATTTCACAAAGTGGATTGAAGCCGTGCCTCTCACACAAGTTACTGGGAAACAAATCGCTACTTTCATCCTGAACTACATCATTTGCCGATACGGGATCCCTACTTCCATTATCACTGACAACGGGCGTCCTTTCAAGAACCAGGATGTCCGTGAACTCTGTGAGCGCTTCCATATCTCTCATCGTTTCTCCACACCATATTATCCCCAAGGTAATGGCCAAGCTGAGGCGTCTAACAAAACAATTCTCAAAATCCTTAAAAAGACAGTCGACGACGCTGGCCGTAACTGGCATGTCCAACTCAATCCCGCACTTTGGGCCTATCGTACCAGTGTCTGCACACCTACAAGAGCTACACCCTACTCACTTGTCTACGGCTCTGAAGCCATCTTGCCTATTGAGGTCGAGCTACCTTCTTTACGGGTCTCTTTAAGAAACATAATCAACGACGAAGACTACAGGGTCTCTCGCTTACAAGAACTAGAACTGCTGGAGGAACGACGACACACTGCTTTTAATCATCTCAAGGCTTACCAACAACGAATGAGTCGCAGTTACAATCACAAGGTCAAGCCTCGCACATTTGAGGTAGGTGACTTAGTCCTCAGAGAGAACCCCAAGAATCAGCAAGATAGAGAAAAGAAGGGCAAATTTGAACCCAACTGGCTTGGTCCTTACATCATCACAGCAGCATATGGATCTGGGGCATATCAGCTCTCAAATACAGAAGGTGAACCCTTGGAGGATCCTATTAACAGCATGCACCTTCGCAGGTTCTACACATAAGCTCTTTTGGAATATCCTAATTCAAAAATACAAAAAAATCAAAAAATTTCAAAAATACAAAAAAATAAAAATAAAAAAAAATCATTACATGGTGAAAACCTGGCCAACAGGCACCTTGTGACAACAAAAAAATTGAAAAATCCAAAAAAGTAAAGAGAAATAATTTCGTCCAACGGTGAAAACCACTTCGGTGGCGCCCTGGGCAAGTACCATGGTGAAAACTGGGTCACCAGCGCCATGCGTAGCGACTTTGCTCCTCCCTCCTTCAGGATTCACTTTCATCCTTTCACTTTGCACACACTCACAACTTATTCGCTCACAATAAACTTACCCATTCCCATCATGGCTTGTTATTGATCTACCTAAGATTGGTTAGCCATCCATAACCCTCCCTTTTCACTCCCTTTCCATCCATAATAAATCAGATCCTATCTGTGGCTAAGGCAAAATCCTACGTCTAGTGATGGGTGTGGAACTGAGAACATCACATGTTTCGAGGAGTACAGTTTCTTCCAGCTTCCTTCAGTCTATTCGCGCACAATCCGCAATAAAGCAACATTTGCATCACAGATCCGCAATAAAGTTTCATCTTCTCCGCAATAAAGTATCAGTTTCATGGATTCAGTCAGTTTCAGATAAGACACAGCAGCAACAATGGGCTTCAACAAATCAAATCTTTCAATAGACTCAGACAATATATGGTTCAGTGCTATCTATCCTTTTTGTGAAAGTGAACATTGTGACCACAATCGAATAAGACTTAAACAAGTGACAAGAGACACTAAACTTGAGGACTACAGTGGATGTTGGTGTCGAGTCTTGGTTTTCTTTTGATTTTATCTTTTTGGTGACATGTCTTTTAGCTTTTCCAGGATGTCTTTGACTAGAGATTCTATCTCCAGGATGTCTTTGACTAGAAAGGCGAGGATGGGGTATCGTCACCTATTTGCATTTGCTGTCTGTCGATTGTCTTTTTGTAATGCTATGACTTGTCCAAGGATATGAGGACACTGTGAGTCTAGTATGAACTGGGGCATTCCTTGTTTGTGACTGTCTTATCTCCATGCAAATAGGTACAATGACTTTTTGGGTCGAACAAATGCCTCGATTGTCATAGCCTATCTTGCCATAATAAAGCTCAATGATGATAACGCACAAGAAGCTCTTTCACTTTCATATCTTCTGTCTTCCATCCCCCTTTTCTTGATTGACTTCCATTGTCCTTCTCGAGTCCGCGTAGCCCGCTATCACATGACTGAGTATAATGACACACCAAAAACATTTGCATTTCATATAGTTACACCTACATCACCACATATAAGCATTTCATACATACATATAGATATCACAATTGCATCACATCCTGCATACAACACATGTTAGCACATCTCACATTTTCATTATGTAAATAATCATTTGCATTATCATATTCATTTGCACTACATACATTCACATTTGCATCATGCATCACATATACAACATAAAAGAACAAAAATATATTGCATTGCATCATATAAGCATCCATATCATAAAACATGTATCACATAAGAACATTTCATCACATAAGGTACACATGCATATAGCTGCCGCAAAAATGGATCATCTCTCATATATAATCAAAAGTGTCATGATACAATGATGTCAAAAGAATCATATGGCTACAAAATCACCCGCAGGTGTCTACAATACAAAAATGGTACAATACTGATACATAGGGAGCCCTCTAAGACTATGATGAACTCCCTCCCTCGGAGCCGCCTGGCCTCGACGGAGTTTGAGCCCTAGAAGGACCCACCCCAAGATCAACTCTCCTGGCCCCTATGTCCCCTGCAGCCACCCCTCGTGTCGTCCTATCCAGATAGAGGAACCCACTGATAACTCCCGTCAACACTATTGGTAGTGTTAATCCTATCCATGTCATGGTATCCCATGCCACGTGTCCTGCCCTCATCTCCAGTCTTGGATCCTAGAACACTCATCTCAGAGCCTCTCTATCGCCATCTTGATCGTAGGGTACTAACTCCCCATCGATTGGTATCTGCAGAATCCTATAGACATCCTCTAATGTCACTGTCATCTCACCCATCGGCAGGTGAAACGTGCACGTCTCCAAGTGCCATCTCTCGGCCAACGCAGTCAACAACCCCATGTTTGCCCGAAACTCAGGCACATAGAGCACATGTGTGAGACCCATCTCCTCAATGGAAATCATGTCCTGGATCGACAACTCTGGTCGCAGTCTCTGAGTCGACGGGAATCTCTCCCGTGACTCTAACATCGGCAAATACTCCTGCAGTCACACAATCAATCTTGTCAGTTATCGTGGCATTCACTGTTTATCACAAAATGCTACTTGCTACCTAAATGCATCTGGTCACCTATCCTAGTGACACTCACTGTTCATCACAAAGTGTTGCTATCTATCCTAGTAGTACTCCCTGTTCATCACAAAGTACTATGTGTGTGACACTCACTGTTCATCACAAAGTGTTACTCACATTTGCACTCCCTGTTCATCACAAAGTGCTGCTCATATTTCAGTACTCCCTGTTTATCACAAAGTACTTTATCTTGGTACTCACTGTTCATCACAAAGTGCCTTGATCTATCCTAGTCTTCCTAGAGGACCTGTTTGAGTGTATCCTCTCAGCAGCTTATCCAATCGACAGCGTATGTTCATCACAGAACTGCCGATTTGACCTAGAAGATGCAAATTCATACTTTTCAAATGCAAACGCGCTTTCCTGACATAAACGTGCATTTATTACATTACCTAAACATGCATTTATGACAAAACTTGAAATGCGTGAAAGTACGAGGAGGTTTTCGGGTACTTACCGGCTCTCCTGCATCGGCTGGTCGTTGGAATCGACGAACACGATCGAATCTGTGAATGAATGCCATCGCTGCTGACTGCTGCTGCTCTTTTCTCGCTCTGCACTATGATCTTCTAACGGTGTGGATGACAATGAGGATGTCTTTTGCTCGTGGCCTATCTTATAGCCTACCCTAGCCCTCGTCTTCATTTCCCGGGTCAGTTTTCTTCATCCCATGACTTTGTCACTTTATTCGCTCAACCCATTCTCTCCCATCTTTCTTATCGAGAGATTGTCTGCAATCTTTTCAGACATTTTCATCCAATCTCTCGAGGGGGCATATAATTCCCATACTGGGGCAACTTTGTATCAGTTCATCTTATCTTCTTTGAAACAACGCAACAAGCCGCATTGTCTCAAAGAGGGGCAAAATGTAGACACCTAAAATTGTCATGTCTAATTAAATAAATATTTTATTTATTTAATTATCTAAGCCTAATTCTTCTATTAATTAAATAAATCCTTATTTATTTAATTAATTCATTTATCCTCTTCTAGCCTTATTTCTCATTTAAATAAATACATTTATTTATTTAAATTATCATTTTCCTAAATTAAATAAATATCTTATTTATTTAATTATCCCACTTCTTCTATTAATTAAATAAATCTTTATTTATTTAATTAATTCATTATCTTTTTCTACACATGACACATGTCATTCATCTCTTATTTCCTACACTACCTACCCCTTTCATTATTTTGGTATTTCTTATACCTACCCTCTAATCCTAGCCGACCTCTCTTTTTACACCTCTCAATCTTAACCCTCCATTTCATATTGTGTCTTCTATTTAAGGAGATGCTTCCTTCATTATCAAACCCTAATCACTCATGCTAATGATCTTTCATGCAACTTGCTACACTTGCAACCACATTCCGTTCTTTATTGAGCTCTTGTGCATACAAAAATCTGAGAGCAAGCATATCAAACAAGATCAATGGAGATAGGAAGAATGGAGATCAAAACCCTATTGGACATGTGATGGTATAATCTTTGTGATTTTGAGTTATTTTGCATTGTCTTAGGTTATCTTCATATGTTATGGTGGATCTTTGTTCATTGTTAGGCTAGGGTTTTGGTGGTTGAATCCATTTTAGCCTTTCAATATTGTTGTTATTTGTTATCCATTTTCACCATATACACTATCGATAGCCATAACAAGAGAATCCCACGAATCAGGAAAAGAATAAAGCAAAATCTGACATTTCTCCTCTTTGTCTATCTTAACACCAACGGATACTAATTGACACACCAACATATTAAATGCTTCTAGGTGGTTTTCTATTTGTCCACCCTCTTCCATATTCAAGAAATATAATTTCCTCCTTAAGAAAATCCGATTCAATAAGGATTTTGCTTGATATATTTCACCAAGATTAGTCCATAACTTCTTTGCAGTGTTCTTTTCATGGACATTGATTAAAAAAGAATCTGCCAGGCACAATATGATTAGACCCTTGGATTTTCGGTCCATGAAATCATACTGAGTAGCCACAGTAGGATTTGTAGGTCTTGAGACATTTGCATCAATAACGTCCCATAGATCTCGATCTATTAGTAGATCTTCCATCTTCAGCTTCCACATCTCATAATTACTTCCATTAAATTTCTCCACCTCTATTCTCTCTGATGATCTTGCCATCTAAAAATTCCTGCAACAAGATCGAAAAGTGTCTTCTACACAAGCTCCCACTCAAATCTGGATTAGTTCAAAAAAACCCAACAACCCACAATTGAAACCAAAGGTGATCAGGCTTGATAGCACTTGTAAGGAAGTTAAGTAGCGTAACAATTTCCTACACTAACCTTGAGAGGAGAGTAATACAAAAAAAATTACAGATCATTATAGCAATTACAAAAACTTAACAATAATAGACAGAATAACATGCATACCACAAAACAATGATTTACGTGGGGAAAACCCTTTTGGGAGAAAAACCTCACACTCCAAAAGCCGCCCAATATATTATTCAACAATCAACAACAAATTGTAATATACTTGCAAAGAAAGAGCTTCACAGGAGTACCACTAATCAAAGATTCATAAGTAACTCAATAGCCATAAGACTCTTACAGACAACCTCTATCTCACGTACCTTATTTATAGGAGATACAATACAAGAAACCATCAAACGATATTACAAAACCATGGGCTAAAACCACCCAATAAAGTAGAGCCAACTTATCTCCATTCTAGATGCCCTATGACGTGTCAAAACACACATCAACACATGTCCCTCCCTTTTACAACTCATTTATGTGTTTGATGCATTTTATATTTCCTATT